>NW_017731359.1:7166269-7174460 GCF_001890085.2 Hipposideros armiger | reverse complement strand
ATCTGTGTCACAATAACTTTGTGATTCGGGGAAAGACAAAAGGGACTTCCCAAGAATAAAAATTTCCAAGGATTAATAAGTATGGCAATGTGGCCACAGGCATGCTACTTATCTTCTCTAAACCCCAGTGTTCTCATGTATAAAATCTTGCAAATTACTGGCACCTATCACATTAGGCTTTTGCAAGGATTAGAGGAGGCAATCCCTTTAAACACCTGACGTGCCTGACACATAGTAAGCTCTTAACACTGTTAGCTGCCATTGTTGTGACTTTTCTCCTGTGGTCATATTAGCCCCACTTCCTCGGTTTCTGTCCAAAGTGCACTTAAAGTCTCTTCATATGTTTAATTAAGATTCCTTGAGAACTTACTTTGGGTCACATACAGTGTTTTCAACTGGGAGCCCCCCCCCAATAAAGTCTGCCCTCAACAACTTCCAGGTGTAGCTGGGAACACAGATAACTAAACAGACAATCACACGTGGACATCACAGTGCCCAGTGCGACCTCTGACTACGCAAGCATTGTCTAGCAACCACCCACAGCTCAGTCTTAGGAGATCAGAAGGAACTACTTGGAGAGAGTGAGGTCCAAGCTAAGATATAAAATGAGTAATCGTGCGCTTGTGAGAAGAGCGAGATTATGGGGCTTTGATGAAATGATGGTTGTGCCGTATGGTAGACCCTGGTGGACGAGTAGAGTGAGGGCTGGGTGTGCAGAGAGAGTGGCCGAGACATGGGTCTGGATGGCAAAGCAGTGGACCCATCATTGCAGGGTCCTGGAAGCATGTGAAGGGGTCCAGATCTCCAGCATTGAAAGGGACTGAATGGGGAAGTCACATAATATCTGGACTTAGGACACCGTTCAGAATATATATGGAAGGCAGATCACGCTGAGCTGACCAGGGAACAATAACCCTGGAGGTAAAAAGACCTGTTGGGTGGCAATTACAGTAATCTGGGAGAAAGAGGATACCACTTGCATTTGAATGGTGGCAGTGGGGACAGAGAGAAATAAAAATATTTCTGAGCTAATCAGAGAGTAGAAGCAAAGGGAATCAACATGAATAAGTTGCTCTTGGAGGTAAGGGATTGAGAGGCATCTGGGATTCCTTCCATGTCTGTGATCTGGGTGACCTCTGACGCTACACTGAAATGTGACACACAGGACAAAGTGAAGGTTTAGAGGGGAAAAAACATCACTTGCATTTTGAATCTGCACGTAAGGTACCCGCTGGACATCCATGTGGAAATAATTTCGAGACATTGGGATAGATAGGTCTAGAACCCTAACGTGTGGACAGTCATGCTGGTATAATTCTATCTGGATATTTGGACAGCCTATAAAAATAGTGCCCATTACCACCGAGCAAATGGAGGCGATAAATGGCCTCACAGAATCTTACAGCATAAGGACTGTTAGAGAGCCTAGTCCGACCACCCTCGTGGCCCAGAAAAGAGCTTCTTAACCTATGGGCACACAGGCAGTGAAGGGCAAAGCTGGGTCTGGGAGTTGAAATCAACCTGAGGGCTTCTGTGGAGTGCTCTATCTTTTGAAGCCTAGTAGGTTCAGCCTCTTAGCAATCTTTTCCTTATGGGATGTAAGCCACCTTTGTTTTAACATATTTAAAGAATTCTTTTCAAAAAGAATAAAAGGGGAAAATAGCAACATGGCATTTGTCTTAAGTTTGTCCAGCTGAGTCCTTGCTAGAGAATTATAATCTCCTTTCATTCCTTCTTTCTCCTCTGAATCTTCCATAGTCATAAAAACTATCATCTTTCTACGGCACATAGTAGGTGTTCACTAACGAGAACCTAGTCATAACAGTGAATCATCACATTCCTCAAAGACTAAGAGGGCAGGCCTGCTTCCCTTTCAGATGCTACTTTGGATCTGGTGACGGTTCAAACCAAGGCAGGTCCCAGGGATGGACCTGTTGGCATCCTCTCCACCTCCACTTATCTTGTAACACGTCAATCACCAGTAACGTTGGTCTAGCTTACCTTCTTCACCCATTGGACACTTGCTGCCAATTTCTGTAACACACTCCACCCATCTGATTGGTCACTCAACAAATGGCAACAGGAACGATAGTCACGGGGCCACTGAGGCAAAAATATAGTGATTTCTGGAAAAAAAGAGAAAGGATCATCAGTATCCTAAAGGTAACACTAAATAATAAAACGATACACTACAAGACACAAGGTGCCTGAGACAGACTTTTCTCTTAGAAGATAATAGTCCAGGTGTGGAGAGTGAGACATAAGTAAACTATCACACCTGTGTGCCATGTGGGCAAAACCGGTCATGGATCTAGACACAGGATGCTGTGAATAGCCAAATGTGCATTGGTACTTTCACTACACAGGTAAAAGCGGCCATACATCCAGCTTCTTATAATATGCTGTGTACCCCACGTGCATTTGCTAGAGTGCTAATAACAGACCTGGAGGGAGGGCAGACCTAAAATCAGTTCCTGATAGAACCCACATGTTATCGGAATCCAAAGCAAGTACCTTCCCTCACAAAGTGAGAAACGCTGTTCCGGTGCTGCCAGATCCTTGTGGAATGATAGGCTCAATGGCAGAGTGACAGTGGTGGCAATGGTGATAGGAGATGTGATGCACATGCCAGCAGACCAGAGCATTGGGCTGACACAGCCTCGATTCTTTATCAAGATTACATCCCCCCCCACACACACTCCCGCCACTCTGGAGTCTCTGTGTGGGGGCTGTGTTCTGCCTGGATTCTGCACTCATTCATCTTCATATCTCCCTAAGTGTCTAACACATTTCTTAGCCCAGAGCAGCTGCTCAATGTATATTTGTTGAATGAATGAAGAGAAGAATATGGAGTGTCTGAACAGCTGTTATCTTTAAAAACTGAGACACTGAACCAAAGAAGGTGGTGGCGTGCATCATTTCCCGAGCACAGCAGCATCAAGATTTCTTGGATGTCCTTCATCTCCAGAGCTTTTTACCTTCTAGGATCCACTTAGCCTGCATGAAGGGCTCAGACAGTGCCTTCTTTTGACTTTCTTTATTATACCTCGTTTTTTTTCCAAATCCACTTTTCCTTGCCTCATTTTAGTTCCATCTAACAGCTCCTTACATACAATGCCTTCTCCAAAACAACAACAGCAGCAGCACCAAGCCAAATCCCCTTCTTGGTGAGCTGAAAACGAATTGTAAATCTAAAATTTGTCCATAACACCTTGACTCAGTGACTGAAGCAAGAACAATGAAACTGTCCTACTGTGTGCTATGTGTGCTATCCCTAAGACATCAAGGACAGAGTAGCACTGAGATTATTTCCAGATGCACAGAGTCATGGAGGAAAGCTACACAGGGCAGTTCATCCAGCACATAACTAATGAGGAGGGACCCCACTTTGCAATCATGTTACATGTTGTAGACAGTCCTCCCCAATGAACCGCACTCCCAGATATCCATGCCCTTGTGTAGTCCCCTTCCATATGAACCTGAGCTGTCTCTGGTAACCAATGAAATACGGCAACAAGGACACAATAGGATTTCAGATTCTGAGTCATAAGAAATCTTGTAGCCCGTCTGGAGCTCTTAGGAAATTTGCTCTGGGATGAGTCAGCTGCCATCAGAAGTCTGAATACTCTCGACCTCCATGCTGTGAGAAAGCTCCAGCTAGCCATGTGGAGAAGCCGCACAAACAGAGACAGGCCCAGCCATCTCTAGCTGTTCCGGGCGCCCAAGCCGAGGTGCCAGATGGTGAGGGAAGGTGCCATCTTGGACATCCAACCCAGTCAAACCTTCAAGTGACTCCTGCCATCTGACTGCACAGCATGAGAGACCCGAACTAAGAACCATCCAGATGAGTTCACTCAACTCAACTATAAGAGATCCTAAATTGTTTTCAGAAGCCATTAAAGTTGCAAGTGGCATGTTACTCAGAAGTAGATAACTAAAATGCTATAAAGTAGGACAGACATTTGCCACAGCCTCACCCCAACATATCATCTTTAAATACACATAACCACTCTGGGTATCACGAAGCCTATCTTATCGCATGACTCAAAGGCAAAAAGACTCTTGTCCCAGGTGTATACCTGATAACACATAAGGTGGGTCAGAACCCAGCAGGGCAGACCTCAAAGCCTGCGTTTCCTTCTCCAGTCAGCTAATAATACAGCAGTATCTGTAGCCAGTGTGTTTAGAAAGTGTGCTTCTCAAACCTATAAAACCTAGTGGGACTGCTCCTTTCCTTTGCATTCTTTACCTCCCTGCAAAATGTTTCCTATAAAACCCCAAAGCCTGCAAAGACAATTAAGAGCTTTGGAAGGAAAGTGACAATAGATGGGTGGATTGTCCATGAGCTCTGATCACTGCAAACAGTTGGGAAAGAGACGCTGTGGAGTCTGTGGAATGTTGGTATACAACCACACCGTGTTTCTTAGAAAAGAAAAAGAATGAGCATAAGAAATCTACATTGTTTTTGTGCTTTTAGCAGAGTGGCTGGCGGACAGGGGACGAGCGCGCTGGGTCTAAGAAGGTGGGGTGGGGATACCTCCTCTTTCTGCACAGGCATTCATTTTCCCTCCTCTCCCCACATCTCATGACTCCCCAAGACCTGGAATCATGTGTTCCCTTCTGAGCCAGAAAAACACACCCCAGCATGAGTGCATCCACCCCCTCCTCCTCTGAGGCCTCTCCCCTTCATTCACAGGGCCTATGCGCCATCACTGGCCCTCTTAAGCGCAGGCCACCGCCTCGCTCAGCCCCTCCCATCGCTGTGTGTGGCGGCCCACGGTACTGACCTTCTTAGAGGCACAGACACAACATGCCATGTGTTATTTCAGAGACAATGAGAAGTCAGGAAAAAGAACACCATGAAGCCAAGGGTGTAAAGTGGGATGGAGAAAATACTTGGCGACCGTACGAAAACCAAGGAGAAAACTCAGGGGAGGATGGGGGTGTGATTGTCGCAGGTTTCTTTTGCTGAGCTCTGATTATATAGAAGGCTTGGTACATGCAGGGCCATATTCTACCCTCCGACCCACGAATCCTGCTGCCATCCCTCTCTTAGGTCTCTGCTCTCAGGTACATACCTTGGCTTATAAATCTCCAGGAATGGGCCTTATTCTAGAATATGGACTCAGCCAAGTTAGGTACCTGCCAGGATCGTTGTCAACATCACGGCAACAAAAACAGCGCTGGGGAGGGTAAGGGCTGAAAGCATATGTGAATTAGATTAAAATCGTCCCCAATCCACTACTCCATCAACACGTTTCAGGGTCCCCAGGCCTCTTTCTGTTTGTACAATGCTAGTTTAGCTTATGACACAGGGTGACAGGCTAAAAAGGAAAGAAATGCCACTGAAAGGATCTGGGTAGCCCAAGGAGACAGTGACAACTCCATTTTACAGATGAAGAAACTGAAGCTAAGTGATAAATGCCCAAATGCAGAGCAAGGAAGCAGCGTAGCTGGACTGTGTCACTAAAGAGTCCACTCCCTTCCCGCCAGCTTTATGAACCCACAGCGAGACCACTTCCAGGGTGACTCACGCAGATTCCTCTGGTATGCATCCACAGATAATTTCTATTTGTTTGTATTACAAACAACGGGAATTTCAGGTATTTTGGTCCAGATGAACAAATGAAATATCAGGTTACGAAACTTTAATGGGCAAAGAAGTTAAGCACTGGCCACGTGTTGATTGGGTCGTTGGGAAAGTCATGATGCATTTTTGCATTGAAAATCATAGAAAAATATATCATGACTTTCCCGACGACCCAATACTTCTCCGTCCATCTAGTTGTTTGGCTGAGGTTGCTGTGTTTCTTGCCCAGCAGGCAGGAGAAGGGTAACTCGTATGAAGAAGGGTAGCTCATATGCAGCAGAGCCCAAGTGCCCTGGAGACGGCGTCTTCCTTCGGTGGGTGTCACATGTTTCTGACATTGTTGAAGGGATGAGTAAACCCAATTAATAGTCACCACTGCATGTTTTTCTTTCCTGTTATCACCAAAACTCCAACACCATATGGTGAAGCATATTTTGTAAGATAGTTTATAGAATATATATATGTGTGTGTGTGTTTTGTTTTGTTTTTCCCCATGAAGTAAGCAGTAAGCTACTGAATAAGAGGGTGCAGGACTTAAAAGCCATGCTTTGCCTCTTCCAAGCTACGTTCACTTTGGGTGAGAAAGAACTCTCTGAGCCTCAGTTTCCTCACTATAAAATGCAGATAATAATAACTGTTTTGTAGGGTTGTTGTGAAGAATAGTGATAATAAATGCAATACCTCACCTTGGCTAGATAGGCACTCAACAATTAGTAGCTGTGATTATGAAAAGATATAGATAGTGCTTCTCAATTGTGCATGCTGAATTGTGTGTGCATTGTACATTTGATATTCACAAAGCCCTATGGTAGATGGATAACCATTTATATAGAATGAATATTCATCTGTTTGCATATATTAATGCGCAATCATATAACATAAAATTAGTATTAATCTGTAAGTATTTTCCACACCATTCTTTTTTCAGATGAGGAAACTGAGTCTCAGAGTTCACTGGCTAAGCTTGGATCTCTGCTTCTGCTGGGATGTTAAGGGCTGCCAGCTGCCTGTTACTCAGGCCTGACTGCAAAAATCCCCAAGGCCAGCTACTCACTGCCTGTGCCGGGTGACGCCCACCTCTGACTGTAATTACAAGAAAACATCCATAAAGAGTTCCTGGGCTCCAAATGGATTTGACACAGTGGCCCTTTAAATCAAACTCGTAACACGATTATCTTTATTTCTCTTTAGTAGTTTTTTCTAAGTAAGCCATGCCTTTAGAGGCACCTAATACAAAGTGACAACCTTCGCCGTTTTCCAAAAGCGCCGATGGACTGGCGTAGAGAGAGCCCATTGTCACCATGGTAATTACCGCACAATACCTGAGGGCCAATGGACAGTCAGGAGGCTCAGGCAGGAGTTGAATCCGGCATTGTCCGGGCCGATAAAAAGATTAGAGGCCCTGAAAAGCCGGAGAGCGGGATCTCACAGCTCTTTCGCTGGGCGCTGAAAGGCCCATTGTGCTGCCACCATAAATTCTGGGTTCCCGGGGCACTTGACAACTGAAGTCAGGGACAATAGAATTCTTGTGTCCAACAAAACACTCCTTGTCCAGTGCCAGTCTTATCAGCCACATTTACAAATGTCTTTCGTTGTACCCAAATAATTCCCTATTAGAAGGGCTATTGGGAGCAGAACTAAATAAATATTCACAGCCTTTGTAATATCTTTGGGAAATGAATAAACAAACAGTCATCTAGCATATGAGCGAACCTCCTGCTACTCTACATTTTACCCCTATTTCTCACCCAAATAATGTAGTTTTTTTTGCTTTCTCTGCTTTAACATACTAACAAGTGCAGTACTGGGAGCTCCAGTTTTATTTCCCACCTACTATATACCCCCCATATATATTGCCTTGGTGCTTTTCTGTGCATTTGAGTTTTGTTTTAAATTAACCTTCCCAACGGCACTGGGAGGGGCTAGTTTTATTCAGGTTTCTACCTCCTACAAAAGAAGGGAATTAAACTTCAGGGAAGTTAAACAACTTGCCAAAGATAACAAAGCCTAATTAGCAGCAGAATGGGAATTCAAACTTGGACTTCTCTTACTGCAAAGGCTCTGCCTTCCCATTTTGCCATGATTTCTCTACCGAATGAAAAAGGAAAAAAAACATCAGATTAGGGGAGGAAATCTAAGCACATCCACTGTACAACCCACAAGTCTACACTGAGTCTATTTATATTGTTATGGAACCTGGAAACTCTTAGAAAGAAAATAAAAAGCCTTTTTCCAAGAGAGTATATTTTATTTTTGCCCTAAAATGCCAGAAATTTTACTTTTTAACTTTATTTTTTTGGGGGGATGGAGGGTGGTGGTTAGGTGGCAAGCAAAGAAAAATAAATATAACCAAGCTTCAGTAAAGTTCCAGGGATGTCCATACGGTCAATTGGTAAAAATTTTAGAAAGAATCACTGCGGTAAACAAAGTAAGCAGGTTTACATTTCTCATTTATTCAGTTTTTTAGAATCCACATATAAGTAAGATCATATGGTATTTGTCTTTCTCTGACTTATTTCACTTAGCATAATGTTCTCTAGTTCCATCCATATTGTTGCAAAGGGTACTATTTCCTTCTTCTTTATAGCTGAGTAATACTCC
>NW_017731359.1:7150045-7165059 GCF_001890085.2 Hipposideros armiger | reverse complement strand
ATGAACAAATCATCCCAACATCTGACAGCAATGCACATGGAAAAACGAAGTCCCTTCTTCACGGAAACCACCTACGAGGGTGGCCATGTTTACATAAAAAATGTGGCAATATTAAAACTACATGGTTCCCTATCAGGTTAGATGTGCACACACGTGAACACAGCTCAGGTGTCTCTCTCCCGGGTCTGCCGTCAGCCTCACCTCCTGTCCAGCTAAGGCCTGCTGATCCCTGAGCCCAGCAGGCTCCACACCTCTGAGGCTCTCTGCACTCACGCTTCACTCATCTGAACTCTCCTCCAGTTTAGTGTTAGCATAACTGTGGGGGACCTGCCCCTCACTCCCAGGTGTGGACTCAGAGGGCTCCCAGGTTCCCCCAGAACACTACATCACTTCTTGATTTCTCCCACAGGCAGAGCTCTTTGTTACTGTGGCAGTCTGCCCCTTCCCGTGCTGCATCCAAGGAAGCTTTGAATTCCTTGAAGACAGAAATCACATCTTATATTCATTGTTGTCTGGCCTGGGTCAGTACACTGCTAACCCTCTCCAGGGCTTGTCTTACTGGAAAAATAGATGAATGGGAAGTAGCTAAAAAAAGAACAAGTATAAAACTGTATTTTTAAAAAATACTGAAACTCTGAAAATCTATTACCTTTTTATCTACTTGATGTCACATGGCAAATGTAAAATTTGTAGTTTTATAGCTGTATGATTTGTAGTTTTTTTTTAAGGACTGTAATGATGTACTTACTTGGCCCAAATTATTCAGCCTTGATAAAAGCAACTGCAAGCTGTTTGGTTTGTTTCCTAAGATAGTTAAAATCAGTAAAACAGGCTATCATTTTGCAAACAATTGTATTAACAAGAGTAGGTAACTAATAGGTACTTCTTGATTGACTGACAGTAGATCCGTGTGCTTGTGTAAGCACTGAGTTTGAAAAAGTATAATTGATATTTCCCAAATACTTCCGATGCCAACTGACACATTTAATCATCTTTGAGGATTTACAGACATATCAGTCACATGCACATGATGCTGACTCTTTCAGCTCTTCTGTACCTCCAGAAACTGGGTGTTACGTAGACACAACTTGATCCAAACAGGCAAAAATGACTGCTAACATTACTGAGAGTTTGTAATGTGCCAGGTCCCAGGCTAAGTACTTTCCCACAATATATAATGTACTCTTACAACAATCCTATATGTCAGGTAGTATGATTTTCTTTGTCCTGTAACTAGGAACCTGAGGCACGGAAAGGCTGAGTAATGTTGCTCTCATTTACAGAGCCACCAAGCAGTGAAGCCAGGATTTGGACATAGGCAGCTTGAATCTATAGCAGTTTACCCAATAGCTATTCTCCACAGCTTTCTCCAGTCATAAATTAGGGCACGAAGTTAGGGAACTAGTCCAATGAGTGTTAAAAAATGACTAAGGACTACATCACTTTACCAGGCTCCTGAGCTATCCAGAGAGAGAGCATCCGCTAGTGAAGCACCCCCAAAATGAAGACCAGCAAAGGCCTGATACAGCCAGGATCTCTTAATATTTCATCAAATCTGGGCAACTTCCATACAGCTAAGAAACCAACTTCTCTGCAAATCTCCATATTCACAAAGTCAGAGAAATATTTACACACACGTGCACACACACACACACACACACACACACACACACCTCACATGTTGATCTCTCATCTCTGGAAATATTTAAACCACATTCCTCATCCAGCAACTTATAAAATGAATTTTGACATTGGGCACCAGGGTGGACTGGATGGTCAATAAGGCTCTTTCCTAGTCTAGTCTACAGAATTCTGTAACTGAAATAATCAGCTGTCCAGCTAAAAGCAGCCCGCCTCCCTTCCGCAGAGTTCTGAGCATATTTGGGGAAACACTGAGCTACAGGATCTCTAGAAGCCTTTCCCTCTCCAGTATTCAACAGGAGCCTGTGATTTCATGAGCTAAAGCTGGTCCTATGACGAAGATCGCCTTTAAGAGGACATCACATTGTGCAGAAGACCCTGAGGACAAGAGAGGTCTCTCTTTAGCTCTCAGGGTGAAGTGTGGACACGGCCAGGTTTCAGTCCCTGACAAGATGGTCTGGTGGTCTCAGGGAAAGCCAGAAGACCCTGTCCAGGAGCCAAACCAAGCAGGCACGTCATGGAGCAAGCAGAGGGAGAGAGAGAGCAGGTGGCCAAGCTGTGGAATTAGACAGACCTTGGCAGGAAGTGCAGCCCCTGCTGGGGGTGGAGCTCGGAGTCCAGCGGGCTGTTCCCACTCCCACGTGGGGCCCTGCTCCTTACCAGCTCTGTGATTTAGGACTCTTTCTTTATCAGTAAAACGGAGGCTGTAACACCTCCCAGAGCTGTGAGGAGGTGAGGACAAATGAGACAGTGCATGCAAATTATGTGCGCTATTGTTTCTGGCACCCTTTCAACAAATTAGTCACTATCATCATCATCAAAACTGTATCAGTTTTCCGTTTTAAGGATTTAACATAAAGAAATATAAAGATGCCCACACAATGCTTGACACAATAGGAGCCCAATAAATAATAATAATAATAATAATAACAATAACAATAATTATTACTGTTGTTATTAAATGACAATGAATCAAGAAGGACCTTTTCAATCCGGAGCTCAGCAAAGAGAAAGTCTCTGACTTGTAGTGATTCCTGAATAAATCTCACAGAGAAAGCAGTCTCAGGCTCAGTGAAGACTCAATTATATTGTTTCCTTTTAATTTTACCTATTTTGGGGCTATCTTCAATTTATGGCAAGAGGTACTGGGATGCCATCAATGAGAGTGATATACTTTTCTTCCAAAATACTTAAGAAAAGCACAGCGATTCAAAAGAATATATTAACTAAGTAACAGTGTAGTGGTGCCCAGATATTGTTAGGACAAACAAGAGTGACTAAAAGGCGGGGAACACTGACCCATTGCACTGTCATTATTTGAGGGATGGGGGGACGGAGGCCCTAAGCTGAAGTGGGTGCAGGGCAGAGCCCGCAGAGCCCCGCCTCCCTCCCATACCCCAGGGTCTTTCTGCAGTACCCGCAATACAACAGGGTGTGCGCGGGGCCTACGAGGATGACAGTGGTTCTCTTCTAAGGGCGGAGGTAGACTTACAGAGAGATGCATGTCAGCGCTGACCTAGTGATCGAGGCAGGAGCAGAGTTGAGTAACTCTCCAGAAATGTAGGTCTCCGTGGAGAAGAAACTAGGTTGAAAACTCACTGGGCACAGAAGCCGTCGTGTGCCTCCCCCTATAATTCATGTCATGCATTTTGCACATGCCTTTTCCGCACACCCTGTTTTAGTCCACAGGGAATTTCAGGCTGCCTGCAAAGACGCATACCATACAGAAACATATAGTAGTCCTGCTTTACACAATAAAAATGAGAAAAAAAGAACTGATGATCCTGCGTCAGGCAACGAGTAGACATAATAGAAGGGGAATTATTCGGCAGTTTAGAGCGTCGCTGGCACGTGGAGGACTCAGTCTCTAGCAGGTGGGGGAAGGGTTTGGGGCAGGATGCGGGAGGACATGAGAGCCAGCCGCTGCAACAGGCTCACCCTGAACCGTGGCCTGCTCATGCCACTCTTGGTTCCAAAGCACCGAAGGTCTCCTTGGGTGGGCCTCTTCTATTTCTAACAATCACCAAGCCCCCGTTGTTCCAAGTCCTGTGCTTAAATGGACCGTCACGCCGACCTGAGAGTGAAGAAATCTAAGACAGAGAGGAGGAGTAATGTACCCCAGGCACCCAGCTTAGAGGGATTCGAACCCAGGCCACTGGAGTCCAGCGCTCCCATTCCTAGCCACCGCCGCTCTTCCCCAGGGCAGGCCTGTCCTCAGGGGGCTCAGCCCGCATTCAGCTTCACCTGGGCGGCTCCTTTGCTCAGCGTACCATGGCGTCTCACTCTTCCCTACCTTTGCTTCTACTTTTGCCTTCGCACGTGCCTCTTCTGTTCTTCACAAACTTCTCCTTGTCCTTTAGGGCCCTGGCCAAATTGTTACCTCCTGATAACCCACCTTCCTTTCCTAAATTTGTGCGCACACACACACACACACACACACACACACACACACACTCTATGCTATCATCTGTTAACCATATATTCTGTCACCAATGTTTCTTGAGCATCTACTATGTGCCAGGTGCTGGTCAAGACCTAGAGAATCCAACAGACAGAGCTGCTCTCCTTGCTGAGTTTTCCATCCAGTGGTAGAGTAAGAACGTGAGCAGAGAAGTGAACAGCAAACCACGAGTGTCCTTTTTCTTAGTACCCCTTTGAATCAGCACACGCATGCCTTGTGCAGAGCCCATGCTCAGTCAGCACCTGATGGAAGGAGAGGCAACACCTACTGCTCGCAATCTCTTACCAGTCATCTGGGCCTGAGGTCCTAGGACACCTTGCTGTTTTAGGGCATCAGTTCCCGACCATTTGCCTGCCACTCCCAATCCCTGTGGGCTTATGAGGAGCAGCAGCACTGACGCCTGCATCCTTTTCAGCTCCCATAGCCCCTACTGCATCATAGCTGCATGTGCTGCAGACCAGGCCTGAAGTTTAAGGGACGTCACAAGTCACAGGGTGTCGGAGCCAAATGGAAACTTAGGGGCGACATAGCCAGTGATTTTACTAACTGTGCTTGCCAGACTGGGTATTTCAGGGTCCCCCGAAGGCTGCTACAGAGGTGAGAGTGGGTGAAGGCAGCGTGGGGAGCTGGGTGTGGGACCCCCTCCTCTTCCCACTTTCCTGTATTTAATCACAGGAGCTCGGCTTTATTTGTTCTATACATGGGAGGGGTTGGCGTAAGATTTTGTTTATAAAAATCTGCATGAAATTTATGGAATATAGAGGAAAGACATAATGAATCCAGGAGTTAAATGCCTCCTCTGAATGCTTACAGCACCTCATTCTGAACAGATGTGCATGTTTAGATATGGACAGATGTATACAACAGACAGATGACTAGACAGTGATAGAACACACACAGGAAGTGAACAGATTCCATGTGAGGACGTGGAGGTACAAGGGTGTGGAAAGAAGGGGTGTTAAAACAGTAACAGGATATGCCTGCAAGGGAGGCAGAGGCCTTCTCAGCCCCACCCATCTAAAACTTGGCCTTCACCACAGCGCTGACCATTCACTCATTTATTCTTCCTCTCACTTATTCAATAATCATGTATTGAGCATTTCTGTATGCCAGCCTCTTTGCGGACATAAAACACATCTTTTAGAATTGGGGGCCTAAGGCAGAGGGAGAAAAGGAGGGAGGGAGAAGGAAGAGAAGGAGGGAAAGGAAGAGAAGGAGGGAGCGAGGCAGGGAGGGAAGGAAGGGACGGAGGGAAGTAGGAAGGGAAGACGGAAGGAAGGAAGGAAGGAAGGAAGGAAGGAAGGAACGGAGGAAGGAAGGAAGAAAGGAAGGAAGGAAGGAAGGAAGGAAGGAAGGAAGGAAGGAAGGAAGGGAGGGAGGGAGGAAGGAAGGGAAGGAGAGAGGAAGGGAGGGAGGGCAGGCAGGAGAGTATGGTAACTGCAAAGCAAAGCCGCCAGTTGGCCAGAGGTCCTGAAATTCCCTGCCGTCCTCTCTTCCCCAACACACGGGGACCACTAACTTACCCAAAGCAAATACAGAGTTACAGAGGAAGCAGGTGGGTGAGATGAATGAAGAGAGCTCCCAAAATAAGACATGACTAAAGGAAAAGGAGAGATGATGGCATGATTGGATCTATGAGACTGTCTATTTTTAGTGTCCTAAATAAGATTCTCTCGAGTGACCTTGCCAAATTATGATGCAAACAGAGTTAATGAAAGCTCTCTCAACCTTCTCTTTCAAGTCAGCTCATCACCAGATTATTTCAGCAGACACATCCCCCAAAACCCTGAAACCTCCTGAAAGAACTAATCCTAACAGATTTGACCTGAAACTGAGCAGATGGATTGACTTCCACAGTTTTCTGCTTTTCAAGCAGATTTTTCTGAAGAAGCTTACGGACCTAAGCAGTTTTTTTTTGAACTTTTATTGCTATTGTTTTGTCTTCCAGTTAATGCCACCCATTTTCAGAAATGAGGAAAATGTTCCTAGCAATTAAGAAAGATGCCTGCTTTTAATGACATCTAAATGTTTTTTAAGTTTTAAAAAATAGAAAAAGGACCCCCCCGAAATTCTGATGTGAACTCATTCTAGGTTTCTCTATGTATGTTTCAAGTATTATTTTTTCACTAGGGAAATAAAGCAATGAAGCTTTAACAAGCCGGCTCATATGGCATAACTGACTTGAAGTACAGAACCTTCTAGGTATTGCAAATCTTTTACAATCCCATTCTCCTTCATTCAGATTCCCAATAAGAATTGTATCCTTTCATTCACATACAGTTAAAATTACCTTATTGTAATAGGAGAATGTTTAAGTAAGACACAATACACACCCTGGATGGAACAGCAGGCCTTTCCCAAAGTTGCAATTCTGTGAATTGTAAAGCAATGTGGACAAACATATTGGGATGTTTCAACATGGTTCACGATGAAACAAATCTTTACTCTGATTACGATAATGTAAAAATATTTCTAGGGCCGGCCGAGTGGCTCAGTTGGTTAAGAGCTCGCTCAAGAGTGAGCTCTGAGTAGGGCCGGCCGAGTGGCTCAGTTGGTTAAGAGCTCACTCAAGAGTTTTGAGCTCTGAGCAACAGCAGTTCGAGTCCAGCCCGAGCTGAGCAGCCGCTGAGCTGCCAACAGGTAGCAGGATGGCTCAGCTAAAAAAAAATAAAAAAATAAAAATGTTTCTAAGTTGAATATTGGAAGGGAGGAGAAAAACCAGGGCAATTTATGAGTCAGAGTGAATGAACTACAAGTTCCCTCCCTCCCTCCCCTTCGTCCTCCTTTCTTATATAATTTTTAAAAATATTATCTGTCTTAAACATCAACGTGTAATTTTATAAAGTCTCATCATGCCACCGGAAGCGTCTCTTTGGCAGGGTAGATATGTGAGCCGGCCACACTCAACGTGAACCAGTGGTCTGATCACTGAGCATCTTGCATCACTTTTCCCGTAGGACCATAAAAAGACCTACTCTGCCTGGAGATGCCAAAAGGACTAGCCAACTTATTCCAAAATAGAAACAGGAAAATAGTGTACAATACTAAATGACTGAATCATCAAAGTGTCAAATTAAATATTGATACCATCAATTTGATTCTAAAATACTCTCTGGCGCGGAAGGGTCCAAGAAGGGAGGTCAGCAGCTACCAGACACATGGCACTAGAAGATTATCCCAGGAGGCCCCTTCATTTCATCCAGTTCCTTCTTTCAACACACACCTGGTGACCACCTATGGTGCTGGGGACTAGGGATGGTGATGAATAAAATTAGACCCCTGCCCTTAATGAGCATACATCACCGTCTACCCTCAAGCCTGGACAGAAGGACCCTGAAGATCCCTTGAGATTTGCTACCTAGACCAGAATACATTAGCCAGCAACAAATGAATGTGCTGTGACCAACACAAGTGGCCTGCGCATCAGGGGTGCTGAGTTCAAGCCCAGACTCTGACACTGTGTGACCACAGGCAAATCCCTTTGCTCCTCAGAGCCTCAGTTTCCCCATCGAAACAATCAGGAGGTGAGTGAGCTGAATTCTTAGAAAGCTCAAAGCTCCACTGTTCTATGGGGCAATAGACTTATTTGTATTCAGGGTTTCCAGACACCTCAAAATAACTTACAAACTGAGACGTCAAACAATAATGTATTATATATTTGAAAGTTGCTAAGAGAACCAATCTTAAAACTTCTCATCATAAGAAACAAAATGTGTAACTATGTGAGGTGATGGATATTAACTAAAATCACTGTGGTGATCATTTGGCAATATATACATGTCTCAAAGCATCATGTTGTACACCTCGAACTAATACAATGTTGTATTTCAGTAAAATTGGAGGAAACAATCGGAAGCCATAAAACATGGCGAGAACACAGGGCACTCTCCTGCCCCCAAAGCAAATACCCACCCAGCAGGAAAGAGCGGGAAGGAACCCAGGGGGCTGGTGACAAAGGTCATGGGACGTTTTCGAGTCGAACAATCCTGAGTCCACACCTTGCCTCTGCTTTTTAATGAAACGTGAGACTTGGAGCAAGGGACTCAACTTCCAAAGTGTCAGTTTCCTCGTGTCAAAAGCAACATCTCGACTGCTGAACTCTGAAAATGAAAGGAGGAGGTGATGCGTGCAAGGTACGCGGCACCACTTCCAGCACATAGGGTGCTCAATACGTTTTCCCCAAGTTAAAATGATGAGATAACAAGGATATTACATCCTGGAAACTCCTAAGACTTTGTCTTGTTTACTTTTCTCTTCCCAGCACCTAGCAGAGGTCAGTCGCATACAAGACGCTCAGTAAATAAATAAATGTGAATAGTGATTAACTCCTCCTGATTAGAAGCTCTGATTGGCAATTATGTATGTATAATTAATTAAAGAGGAGAACACAGATCGGTTACTACTTTATAAGTACAACTTGTTTGTGGGGACTAGCTTTCAAAATGCAAGGTAAAAGGGTGCTGGAAAGGTCACAGAGGCTGGGACACGCCAGCCTCCCACATGGCTTCTGAGATCAGCAGAGGCAATGCCAAGTGCGTGAGTCATGGCTGCAGAGACCAGTTGGAAGCATGTCTGTCCCAGCAACTGTCCGGGCTGAGCTCTTCATTCATTGAGCAAACAGTTCCAAAGGTCCTTTGAGTAACTCCACAGCGCCTTTTGGCAGAAGAGAGGCAAACAGCACTGACACCCAGAGCAGAGAATGTGAGAATCCGTGCTCCCGAGAAAGTGCTCCAAGTAGAAAATGAAAGGAGATAACGCAGGGAGCCCAGCAAGCCCATCAACTGTCTGATACAAAGAGCCACAGGACTGGTGTCCAAGAGCAAAGTGCCAACATAGCAACGGGAAATGTCAGCCTGCATTTAGGCGGCTGCACCGCACACGCGTGTGTGCGCGTGCACACGCACACTCTCCCAGAGATACACATGCATACACACACATGCATCCATGCACACACACACACTCCAAGGACATAGAAATGACTCTAAAATAACAGAGTCCACGCTGAGTCACGGTGAACCAACCATTATGATGCATTTATTATGATGAACAAGGGGCAACGGAGTGGCTCTCTGTAACTAGGTCAGGCATTAATTGGTAGTCAACTCCACAGACCCAGGAAGATTTAATGAGGAGCCGACAGACAAAGACAGAGGATGGAAAGAGTGCCCCAAGCGTGTGTCCCCAGACACCACAAAATCTGGCATGGGGACCCAGCGCATGGCATTTCTCTCATACACACTTTCGGAAACTCCTAACATAGGATCAACAGTACAGGCCAGCAGCAGCAACCGAGCCGGAATTAAAAACAAACCCAGAATCAGATAGAGATCACGACCTGAGTAGAAAGTACAGAAATAGCAAACGCATACAGAGGTACGACGTCAACCGCGACTACGGTGCAGGCAGGACATAAATGAAGTGGCACTGCCAACCTAGAGCTGTGTCCACCAAAGCCAGTCCCCTTAGCTGGGATCTCTGCACCACCGTTCCCGTCCCTTGTCCTGGCTGGGCAGTGTCCCTGGCCCCTGCACTTAGACTGACCGACGGAGAGGCCAGGCTTGTTAACTCCAGTGCCTACTCACTCCACCATCGCGAAGGTCACCAAGCAGCCATGGGCCACCTAGCGTCTTCCTCGAGAGGCAGGATCCAGCCTTGACGATGCCATCTCCTAGAGGCACCGTCCCTCTTCGATCTTAGAGCATCTTCTGTAAGGACACCAAAGGCTACAGGGCCACGAGAGGGTGTGGCTCAGCTTTGTTCTGGACAGCTCGGAGTGGCAGCCTCCCAGGGTGGCCAGCGAGGCAGCCCGCAATCCCTGGCACTGCTGGCAGCCCCATGAATGAGCCACTGTGATGAGACACACACTCACTGCTAATGAGTCCCACACAGACACAGGCCAGAGAGACAAGTGTGAGGGCTGCTGCAAAACAGAGGCAGAAGAGGCAAAGGCAGGGGCTCGGCCATGGAGGCCCACCTGGGCTCCCAGAGGCTCTCAGCACTGCAGGGAGGACCCCAGAATGTTTGTTTTCCCTAGAACTAAAAGTGTCTTCTCCCTTCCTCTCCTGGCCTAATTGAAAAGAAAATGCAGCCAAAATTGTATGTACCTTTCTAAAAGGCAACTACCATCATCTATTACTCTCATTTCATTGTTTCCAAGGGCACTTATTTTCACATAAAAAATATAAAAAGGGACAGATTTTCAGAATTAAAACAACACTTGGCAACCTAATGCTTATATATTGTAGGGAAAGAAAAGCATGCATAAATTTGCTTTACAACTTTGGATACCACGTAAATTCATTTTATACAATTTTATTCTAGATTTGTGAAGTAGTACAGAGAGTAGACGCTGGGCCAAGTTGCCCGGATCTGAATTCTACCTCCCCTCGTTACTAGCTAGGTAACCTTAGACAATTACCTAACTTACAGGGTTCTTGTAAAAATGAAATCAGCTAACTCATGTAATGCACTCAGCATAGAGCAAGCTCTCAATAAATGTCAGGTATTGTGATCATTATCATCATTAGTATGAGCTGTGTTCCGCAGTCGAACTCAACTGGGGGATTAAATGTTCGGGTTCTAAGGGTAGATTCTTTGGGTATCATTACAGTGTTTGAAAATCTAATAACATTAGGGGGGTATGAAGACCAAAATGGACATGACTCAATGCAGTTGCACTTGCTGAAAATTCAGAATATTTAGAGAAAACAAGAAACCAAACTTTCCAGATCTCCTCCAGCCATTTCTCCTGCTGTCTCTCCCAACGACCCAGAAAGGAGAAGATTGCAGATGTTTTAAAATGTATATATTTTTAAAATATTGCATTAAGTATTGCTTATGATGATCACTGCATTTGGGGCACTCTTAAATTTTAGACACCGAGTGAGGGACTCACGCCCCTCGTCTTAGCCCTGGCCCTGACTGGGAGGGAAGTCCTCCTGTTTCCCAGCATTCCCTGCAGCAGGGCTTCTCCCAGTGCAGCTGTGCAAGTCCCCTGGGGACCTTATTAAAATTCAGATTCTGCTCCAGCAGGTCTGGGGCAGAGGGCTGAGACCCTGTAAATCTAGGAAGTGCCCAGGTGATGCCTGTGATGCTGCTAAGGCTTTGGGACCCTGGAGAGAGGAAGTCAACACCTGAATTGCATTTTGATGTGTCTCTTTGATGTCATGGTTGTCATCAGACAGGGTGGAAACTCTTTCATTATTCATAGGAACCACTGTTGTTAAACCCAAGGCCAAGTCCTTGGACCCAGAGGCAGAGAATGTTTATTGTTCTGTTGTTCTAAATCAGATGAACAGAAAAAAGCAAATGCCCATTGGCTCCTGGTGACTGGGGGTGGAAGCAGGGGCAAGAATGTCACAGAGGACAGGGCTATGCATTGGTTAGCGCTGCAAAGGAACAAGTTCCCAATGAGGGTAATAAAACAGGGCCAGCTCAATACGCCTGAATTAACTCTTTCATGACCTTTCAATGAAAATCCAGGGAGGAGCACAAGAGCAGAGTTTTGGACACAGAAACCTGGGGTTCAGATAAAGGTTCCATCACTTACTAGCTGTGTGGCCTCAGGCCAGTGACTTGACCTCTCTGAACCTTAGCTTTTCCATCTGGAATGTGATCCTAATGGTGTCTCCCTTATAGGACTGTTGCTGTGGCATAATTCCTCTATACCTAAGATACATGAAAAATAACACTATTTCCCAAAGGGCACAAAAGGCACCCAAGAAGTTGAACATTTGTAAGAAGCTCCCATGGATGTACCCTTGTTTGTAATTTCTCCTTCAATTTCCAAGTCCAAGCCTTTCTCAGACAGTGAGTGTGTATGCAAAACAGTTCTTTAGGAACCCTACTTATTGTACAGAGCAGTGTAGAAATAATTAGGGAAATACTAACCCATCTTCCATCCTGGAGTGGGAAAAATGGCGAATATTTTTTCTTACAACACGCGTACTTGAGGATATCCTTGTGAAAGGAAGAAAGCATCCCTAAACACACACACACACACACACACACACACACACACACCTACCAGCTTCATCACCGTTCTCTTGACTACACTAAACCACATTCATCACAGAGCAACTTATCATATACATTATGAGATCGGGCAACAGGGTGCAGTCATAGGTCAATGAGGGAATTTCTGGTTTTGCTGTTCAGCCGCTTGCCATTCCATCAATCAGGGGTCTAGATATGCACGCCAGTCTGCCCGCCTGAATAGCACGGGGCATAGGAGGGAGAGCCTTGACATCCCGCATTTGTAGAGGCCATTCCGTCAGAAGTATTCGATTGGTGCCGGAGAGTTCAGCAGCAACTCAGGCAGAGGACTACAGCAATCCACCAGTGACAGTGGCCTCTCAGACAACACTGGCCAAAAGCCCTTCTTTCCTCAGCCGTGTGGGGGGTGTGGGGTGAGGGGGATGGTCCATCAAACCCCACCATCTGTGCCCCTGCCGTGTAAACAAGCCCCGGGGCGCTCATTCAACATTGTTGCAAATTTTCCTCTTTGGGACACTTGCTCCAGGCTGTGGGCCGCTACAAAGAACCCTTCTTCCCTCAGGGATTTCTCTGTCTAAACAGGATTTATGATGATCCCTTGGCAAGGACCTTTGAATCACTGGCTTTCATGGGATAGCGAAAGAGTATTTCGGGAGACTCTACCTCTTACAAGCAATACAGCCAGGAAAATTTATCTGTTTTGATGAAACGGGCAGAGCCCAATGTGCCATGGACAAGGTACTGCTGAAAAGCCAGTGTAGACATGGCAGCCAATGGACCAGCTCTGTCCCAAATAGCTGTGTTACCTTGGAGTAGTTGCTTAATGTCTCTGAACACGCCATCTCATCTATAAAATGGAAATGATGAGGTTTTCTTCTTGGAGCTGTCATGAAGGTTAAATTTTCACTGTGAGGTAATACATATATGAGTATCTATGTATGTATGATACATGAACAATAACATTACTTTTCCCAAAGTCCAAAAAAAAGGCACTCAAGATGTTGAACATTAATAAGAAGTTCCATGGATATACCTGTGTTTGTAATTTTCCCCAGGTGTTATCAAGTACCCGGGTACTCCACACCTGGTTTATGGGTGGGGCTTGTACATAGTACCTATTATTTTGGGTCAAGGAGCTGCGATAATGAAGAAGTCGCACTGACTGCCCAGGGCTCTGCCTTTGGGAAGGGCTGCGAGTGGCTGGTCCCAGGCCTCCTGTGCCTCCAAGAGTTTACCAAGGAGCTAACTGCCTTCCGCCTCGAGGTGCAGTGAGTGTGTCTCAGCTAGAGAGCGCAAACCCTGCCTCATCACTCCAGCACTCATTAAACTCGAGTTCTGTTTGTACCAACTCGAGACAATTTTCTTTGATTTACCTCATACAAACCCCTCTTGCAATCCGTGCACCCCCCGCTAGAAAGGCAGGTCTGTCTGCTTGTTCTCTGCTCTTTCACAAGGTGACCCTGACAGACCAAAAAGAAAACCCTCCCTGTCTGAGGCTCACTGAGTGGCGTCTCCACCTGTGGAGAAGTCATCAATAACCTCCTTCAATGGCTCGCATCCTGCACAAACGGAGGGCAGGTGGGGAACACGACGGAGACGAGAAGGGCTCCCGCTGATCCAGCCCGTCCTGGGCGCGTGTGGTGTTTCTAATGCTGCAGACACAAATAGAGCTCCGGTCAACCCCACTTTTCTGAGGGGCAACTAACACTCAAGAGCATCTAAGTGACTCCCCAACTGCCATCTGGGGAGTGTTAGGGGCATACATGGAACCCAGAGCTGCCTGACTGTCCATCCAGTTTGTACACTTTCTATTGCACGACGTTATTTCTAAGTGGAAAAAAAACACCATGTGAGCTCTCGTGCCTTGGCAAACACTCCATGCAAAGGTCACAGAGAAGTAAAGACACCGGTAGATGTAACTTCTGACTCTACCATTCCAACAGAGGAACACCTGGAAATCACTTAATCTCTCTAAATGTCAATTTTCTTATCTGAGAAAAAATGGGTATACGCATCTTTAGTGGAGATTACGTATGGATAAAACGAGATGATGGAGCGAAGAGCCTAGCACGATATGGAAGCTCATTACCTGTACCTTCCTTTCTTGGCTCCAGAAAAAAAAAATTCCTATAAAGCACAAGTGGCAGAAAAGTATAAGTTTAATGTAAAGAGAATAATTAATAGCAATAGAAATGAGTATATAGTCTAATTATACAAGTGGTGCTCTAATGCAAAAACACAATGGCAAAAGAGAAAAGAAGGAAAAATAAAATTAGCAAATGCTACCTTCTCACCCACACAGTATCCTAATATGTTCCTTGTCGTCAAAGCCATGAAAAAGTGAATTATGAGGCACCTTAAAAGAAACTGTACAGGCTTTACAATGAACACAATGTGCTTAAAGGAGGAAATCCTTTCAAATTAAATACAAGTCATTACACAGCTATGGAACTCAGCAATATCAAATTTCACAAATATTTGGTGGGATATATAAAACAGCTTTAACATCATATAGGTCGCTATTCTTTTGATCTTCAAGACTTTGCAGCATCTTACCTCTCTCCCTGTCAAGGATAAAGCTGACTCTTCTCAAATATTTTCGCTTCATGTCAGCCAGAAATGCATGTGTCTGTGCTCTGTGTGCTTAATGCCCGCAATGACTTCATTCACAGATATGGAAACACAGAGACATTTAGTTTGTTTCTGAAGCAGAAGATGGCAATTATGTTGCTCCTCTGCTTCTCCAGACTATAATCACTGGCTCTGGCAATCCCCACCTTTCCCTGAAGCAACAACCCCCTAAAGTTCAAAAGTGCTTAAACCCCAAGCCCAGTAGTTTCCCTAAAAGCCCAGCAGCTTCCATTCCGGTCTCAGTTAACCCTGGGGACCTTATTAAAATTCAGATTCTGCTCCAGCA
>NW_017731359.1:7131930-7149774 GCF_001890085.2 Hipposideros armiger | reverse complement strand
GAACCCGCATCGCGTGCTAACGGATTTGCATCCTATGATTCGGACTTCCCTTAATGGACTTGTTGACAGTTTCTGTTTGCCTCAATGGAAATTTTCTGCCTCAGCGTACCTTGTGGGTTTTGCCTTTATATACCCTGCCTAACTTCCCTTCGGGGCTGCGAGGTCTTTGGAGGCACTAGCCCCCTAGCAGTCGCCGGCTTTGCAATAAAGACTCCTAATTTGGCCCCAAACTGGTATCGTTGTCTGCCTGACTCGCGAACTCGGCTTTGCTTTACAACATCCCCAAGGAGATGCGATATCAGTGAAGGCAAGTTACGGTGTTGTCTGTTCATTCTTATTCTGACAATATATGAAAGTCCAAGAAATTTCCTTGACGCTGATAGTGAAACCCAGACAGCTAAATCTGCGATAGTGTTTGTCTACAAGACTTTACAGTTTCTTGCCCTCACTCTGCCGTTTCCATGTGTAGAAAAACAGCTCACAGATCCCTACTCGTGAGTAAACATGCATGTATTCATTGAGCTCAAAGCCTTCTGCCTTCTGCTTGAGACATGTGACACATCAGTGTTCCTGGTGGCAGCACGCACGTTTAATATATCAGTAGTGACAGACTATCTTCAGCACCAGTAATAGGGGGAACATTCTTTTGTATTACACAATGACCCTCAGGGAGGCGTACAGAGTCCCCAGAGCAAACCATGGACTCTCCCAATGAAATACAGTTGAAAAACATTCCCGGCACACTAAAAGCAAACTGATACATACATACATACATACATATACATATACATATATATATATATATGTATATATATATATATGTATGTATGTATATATATATATATATATATATATATATGTTTTTTTCCCCCAGAACTTTCCAGAAACTTTATAGAAGGCTGTTCTCAATCTCACAATATAAAGAATCCTAATCTAATAGATAGTTTGATCATTAAGTCATCGAGCATGTATCAGGCACTGCTTTCTGCTGAACTTTGCATGAGAAATCATGAGGCAGGTAAGGAATAAAAGGTCCCTGTGACTGGATCGAGGAGTCAGCAGCTCAGTCAGGCCAATTTCAGATCCCCGAAGCACAAGAGAAAAAAACCGGAGGAGCGAAGCAGAACTAAATAACCTTTTGTGGAATTTATGGCAGAGGCTAAAGTGAAACTCCGGGCCGCTGACTGCCTGACCTTAAGCAAGGGATCCTCCAGCTATTTTTTGTCTCCGAGCTTTAACAACAATTTCAAAATGAATGCCAACGCGTATGTGACATCACCCCATCCTGATACATCCGTGCGTATTCCTAGACTAGGAGTGGGCTGAGTCATGAGATGCTATAGCAGTCAACTTGATGGATTGTCACAAAGCCTTTCACATGCAGGGGCATGGTGAAATTCATCCAGGTAGCAACTAATATTAATAAGCGTGTACTGTGCCCCACACGCTGGGGATACAATGCCATCTGCAATAGAGCTCCCTGTCTGCACGAAGTGTACAAACCTAAAGAGTGATTACTCATAGAGAGAAAGTATGCAGGAACGCCTCCAACAGATCTATCATAAGGGCAGGAAGGCTTGAGAGACGGGAAAGAGTTAGCCATGGGAAAAGAAACTGTTTCTAAGTATTTCTATTTTTTTTTTTCCTACCATGGTTTGCTTTGAAAGTTATCATGGAGAAAACACTGATCCCGGCCCCAAAAGAAAATGTTTTCTGAAAAGTATTTGCATATATATTTACATACATGTTTTTACTTTGATTCTTGTAATGAAATTTATCTTGCCTTGTTCAGTGTGTGTGTGTGTGTGTGTGTGTGTGTGTGTGTGTGTCTGTGTGTGTGTGTTTATTTTCCAATCTGCATTCAGCTGTCAGTTTCCCAGATTCTGTGATTGGGTTTTGAGGCTTAAACTCCTTAGCACGGCTTCAAAATGGAAAGCCTTTCACAGCCTGGCGTCTCTCGCCTTTCTTGATTCAACTGAGCCCTCCACCCTGCAGAGTGCATGGTCTAGTCACAGCAGATCAATGTCATTCCTTCAACATGCCAGGTATATTTATGCTTCTGTCATTTACACAACGCATGCTCTTAAAGGTCCCCCAAAGGACTTTTTCTCCCTTATCCACTGGGCAAATTATATCTGTCCTTGAAATCCATCTTTCTTCTCTAGCCTTTTCTGCCTGACTCATCAAGTGAAATTAAATTAATTGATCAATCTCCTGGAAACCTCTCTTTCCTTTGTATAATTCTCACTTCACATTGCATTACGATTATTAATACAGTTCTTACGTTTTACTTCGTGTTATTTTTCTAATTACCAGCTAATGCATACTCAGTGTCAAAATTTTGGAAAATAAAATGCACAAATGAGAAAATAAACATTTCCTGCCATCCTTTTTCTCCTCTATTTTTTAAACACAATAGAGATCTTTCTTCTATTGTAACTGACAACATATACCCTGAGCATTTTCATGCACCACTACTAAACATTCTCTGGGAATCCTGCTTCTAATGGTAATGTAATTACCTGTCAGGATGTACAACAAACTATATAACCGTTCAACCCACTACTATTGAGCTACTCAATAGTTTAAATTTTTTCCTATTATACGTAACAATACAACAAACTTAATTGTACATTAATCTCTTTCCACATACCTGTTTATTCTCTGAATGGATGTTTAGAAGTGAAAATGTTGGGTCAAAGAGGTGAAGTTTTAAACCTCTATGTACATATTGCAGACTATTTTCCAGAAAAGATGTTTTAATTAGCATATGCACCACTGTAATGGAATGCCCATTATAGTCCCCCATCCCATCATAACCATCCCTCCACCTGTGGACTTTTCTTAAAAGGGATCAATGCATTGCACTTGAACTTCTCTTTCTTTGACTAGTAACACAGTCTGAATTCCTCATGTGAGTGTGTGTGTGTGTGTGTGTGTGTGTGTGTACAGTCATATGTATAGTTCTGGGAATTATATGATTGGGTCCCTTCCCTTTTTTCCGTTGGGGTGGTGACATCTTTCTTATCCATTTGCATTAGCTCTTTACCCAAACACTAAAATACTTCTTTAGGTCATATTTGTTTTGTTTCCCAGATTTGCTCTTTTGTCATCCTTTCGCTTGTGATAGTTTTGATATACAGGAGCAGGCAGTTTAATCTGTCCATTCTTTCCTCTGTGTCTTTGTTCCTTCACATGCCTGGCTCCCTGAGGCACCATGGCCTCCATGACGACAGGTGTCCTACTTGATTCATCTTTGCGTCTCCATCATTTTATAGAATGGCAGTACCCAGAGTATCATCACCACTCAGTAAATCCTTGCCAGGTTGTATTATTGCATTGCATTTTCTTAGTAAAAGTCATGTCTTAAATAATTTGCTTTCATATATTTAAAATGCACATATTTATAATTTATACATATTGAATACACTTAATATTATATAATACTGCATATAGATGCCTCTCTCCATCTAATATTTTAATATTTCTCTTAAATATCTAAATTGACCCATCAAACCACGTATTCCGATAACTGGCATAAAAAACATCACTGTGTTCCAAGGATGAGCCATTCAGTGCAACGGCGATGACAGGATAGCTCACACAAGGTAAGCAGGGAGTACTTGCTATTGACTGCAATTCAATACAGCCTATCAGAACGGTGGATCTCTTTGGTTCTCTATCAGAGCAGGTTGTTATGTTTTTTATCAAAACCCAGAACACCCCAGACAGAGCCCGAGTACTTTTTGTATTCTCCAAACCATAAAGACATCCTATCACTCAAAAATCTTCACTGAATATATTCTGAAATAAATCTTATCAGCTTCAAAGAGCTACATAGCTTATTGATGTGTTCTGAAATCAATTTGTGTTGAAAACATAGATGTGACTTGCAGTGCAAACACAGAATGGACTCGAGGAAATGTCATACAAAGTCTACTCCATAGGACATTCGAGAGGGAGGGGAGCAAAGGAGAGAGAAGGTGCTGACGACCGACTCCGGTCCACGCACTTTGCCAAGTGCTTCTTCAGTGTGGCTGCTTCCCATTTCAGGGTTTGCCTAGCAGTTTCTCCCCTCCCCACCTGGATAAGTTTCCACCCAGAGACTGTGGACAGGAGATCCCCACCCCCTGGAGTAAATCACAGAGGTGCTTGTCCACCCACATCCTTGTCAAGAGAGCTCAGCTCCCTGAGCTGTGCCAGGCTAAATTCCTCCCAGTGGCACCCTGACATCTGGCCCGGTGCAGGGCTCAGCTGAGCGCTGTCTGCCCGGGTGCCAACTAGGAAGCTCATGCTTTATCTGGTAATAGTTGTATAGACAGAAAGGAGCAGGGACCCAGGCCTCGCCCAGGACACTGAGCTGCCCCTAGAACTGAGTAGCCTAATAAGCCCCTCATCACATGAGGGGGAGCAGCTGGTTAGAAACAAGTGCCAAGCAGTGTCTGGGCACAGGTGAGGGGCATGCAGCCCACACCACCGGGTGGCCACAGAAGCCAGACCGGATGTCTGACATTCTGCCTTCTCCTGACATCCACGCCAAGGTCATGGCTCCGTTCACTCCTGCCTCAGCCCAAACAGGGAATGCAAAGTCCAGATTCAACTCACTTCCAGAAAAAAAAGAGGTCCTCTGGGGGGAAGAATAATTTCTAATCAACTTACAGCATCATCTTCTTACACGCACTCATTTAGTCATTTATGCATTCATTTATTCATTCATGCAAACTTGCAGAGCTTAACATCCAATTAAAGGCAGAACACATAGTGGATAATATAATGGATTTTGGCAACACCAAGCTCTGAGTTTAAGTCCAGAGTCAATCCACATCAGCTTGGGAATTCTAGACAGGCCCTGTGACCTCTGGAAGCCTCATTTTCTGTACCTGTAACAAAGGCGATGGGGACTGCAGTGGGGTCACGTGAGAAGGCTCTCAAGGGCTCCTATGGGACAGAACACGGCACAGAGTAGGCGCTCCTTAAAGAGAAGCTCCTCTATCACAGGACAGACCTCGTAAGTGTGTACCAAACACGTGTGTCCCACGAACACTGTTTCCAAATGACCTGATCCTTAACAACAGCTCCGTGACCTCTTTTTCTATTCAGACCCTGAAGACACTGAAGCACAAAAACGGTGAGTGTCCCACTTGAATTACCTGGCCAGCTACTTTTCAGATTTGGAGCTTGGGTCCGGGTTTTGTCTCCCTGCAAGACCTGTGCTCTTTCCAAGGTACCAGGCGGCCTGGTTCAAATCTGGGCTGCGAGATGAAGGGAGAGGGAGAGAGAGTCTTGTTTTCCTCACTCGCTGACTAGTGGGGGAGAAGGACATGGAAACTAATTACAGCCAATTATTCTGCCCAACATGGTGAGTTTCATACTGAGCCTGAACAGCACGGGCCGGGGGAGGCAGCGTGTGGCTGACTCTAGGAAACCGGGTCAGGGGCCCACACTGGTCCTGATTCATTTGATAAATTGGGTCTTATAAGCTGAGAAGAGTGTGTTTAAATGGCAAGAATGGAAAAGGCTGGCTGTTAGGTGAAAGACATCCCAGGAAACTGGGAACCTTGTATCACACCTTTCCCATTCAAACTGCACTGTCAACCAAATCATAGTTGAGGCAGGCTTCTTTTTACATAAAAATTCTGACAAATCAGTGACAAAGGGAAGATAGAAATGATATATCCACATCCTGCATCCCCTCCTAAAGGATCTAGGCATTAGGCATCAATGGTGGCTGACATCACAAAAGGAGAAATTACCAAGATTATGTGCCTCCGGAGGGACGTACATACCACCACCTAGGAAGCAGTCTTAGCAGTGAATAAAATAAATTAATACAAAAATTGAATCTGAGTCTGAGTGAGACTCTCATTCAAGATCCAATTTCAGGAAATGAAGAGGACAGAGGGAACCCCTATAGCAATGGTTCTCAATTAGAGGTGATTTTAGCCACTTAGGGGACATTTGGCAGCAGTCTGGAGACATTTTTGGTTGTCACAACTGGGGAAGGGATGCTATTGGCATCCAGATGGTAGAGACCAGGGATGCCGCTAAACATCCTATAATGTGCACAGGATAGCCCCCACCACAAAAAATTATCCTGCTCAAAACATCAGTAGTGCTGAGGCTGAGAAGCCCTGTATTAAAAATAAACAAGTCCATGTTTTCAATGACGGGATGATGGGGAGCACTTATAGATTAAAATAAATTTGAAAGGTCTACCTAAAGATTAAAACAAAAACCCAGGTTGTCTGACAAGTTTCTACCTCCTCACAGGGGTGGTGGTTTAAAGGTATTCACCTTACAATAATGCATTCAGTGGCACAATTGCTTGTATGTATTTTCTGTATATATCTAACAAGGATATAGTTTAAAATAATACGAACAACAAAATAAAAGGTCTCTCTTTCTTCACTTTGGCTAGGAGTTAATTACCTTATAGCTACTAATTTTTTTTTAAGTATCACTGATTTATCCAAGTGAATAATTTCTTTCTATGCTTCCCATAGGTGTTTAAAACATTGTTGCTAACCATGCCCATCCCTGTTGCTTACTGCTAGAGACCACCAGCCAAAGTTGCACAGAGGCTCAAGTAGCACAGCGGAATAACTCAGCACAGAGACCTGAAGTCAGATAGCCTGAGTTGTCACCCCATTCCGTCTTTGTCAGTTCACTCCAGCTCTCTGAGGTTGAGGTTCCTCCTCTGTAGAATGAGATTAGTGACTATACTTTCCCGGGTGGGGTTGTTGGAATATTAGCCAAAGAATGTATATAACTTGTGCTGAAACCAGTCCTTGGAGGCTGGGATAACAGGCCTGGTCGGTCTCCATTCTTTCATCTTCCATAGGAAGACCTTAGCTTCTGAGGCTGCCGAGGGTCACTCGGCTCTGTCCCATCACTGAACCTGACCACTTGTAAGCAATAAACTGACTCCCAATTTAAAATGAGGGAACTGGAGGTCAGAAAACTGGAATGCATATCCATGATTATAACAGTCTTTGGGCATTTGCTGATTACCAGGCCCTCTGCAGAGAACTTTCTAGTCATTGCCTCATTTAATGCTCCAAATTGCCATGTGAAAAGAAGGTACCATCATTATACCCTTTTTCAGATATGAAAAGTAAGGCTCCTAGATAATCTTTAGCTTTCTCAAAAGCTTCACAGCTGATAAATGTCAAAACCAAGATTCAACTGAACTAGTTTTAACTTAGGAGCATGTCATCTTAATTTAAAACTCAGTGGGCCTTGTCATGCTATTTTGATGCTGCTTTTAAGAGACCAAACCATTACCTTCCTGGGGAGGACAATTACCTGTTATAAAGGCACGATTTGCCTGTGACATTGATTCTAAAATCTCTTCTGGATTCTTAAGTCTGTGAGATTCTCTAAAAAGAACTGGGGTCTGAAGGAAAAAACAAACAAATAGTCTTATCCTTTACAGAAATTGGTAAGGTGAACAACTTGAATAAATGGAGGCATCCAGGTAGCACTGTGAGACTGAAAAACTATACATTGGAGCAGTGGTTCACAAATTTTAGAAATCATGAGTCACCTGGATGGCTTCTTAAAACCTTCCCCAGTGTTTCAAATTCAGAAAGTCGCAGGGTGGACCTCTTATCATGCCTTTCAAACATAGCCCTAGGTAATATCAATGCTGCTGGTCCAAGGGAGCACATTTTGAAAGTCAAACCCAGGTGCATCTCTGTTGGCTTTGAGATATTAGAATGTTTATTCACCCTTTCTGAGTATTCCTGTGTCTCTGTAAAAAAAAAAGTGGTTATGAAGTAAAGAATGGGCTAATCAGGATGCAAGCTTTCTGAAAATGGCAAAGAGCTAACGCAGTACTTCTCAAACTTCAGAGAGCCTCAAATGGCCTGGAGGCTTTTTAAAAGGTAGCTTCTCAGAGCCCACCCCTCCACCCTCCACCCCCCACCTCCGCTGCACAAGGCCCCAGTTAGGGACTTGCAAACTTACTTTGAAACAATGTCCCCAGGTAAGGAGGAAGCAGAGGATGTGCAGACTGTCTCTTATAAAATCCTTGAGAAACAAAGCCAAGGCCCAGAGCATGAAAAGAAATCATTCTCGTGACCTCTGCCTCCCAAGGCCAGGGTTTGGTCTAGAGATTGGGCACCCCAGAAACTGTATGCTCTTAGATATTCCACAACAGAGAGTAAGAGAGAGAACATGCATTTTTTTTTTTCATGGAAACATCTAAGTCAAATATTTGACTTTAGGACCTTCAGAGTGAATTCTAAATGAGAAAAAAAAGTATCATTTGAGATGAAAGGAAACCCTAGACCAGTACACTCTGGAATCTTTTGATTCAGAGCAGGAATCGCAGTTAGGCGTGAATTGGAAATGTCCCCGAAGATAGGTACCGGGTAATCAGAGCTGTTACATTTGTACCTGACACAGTATCACTTCCTCCAACAATGAGGACAGCGCAGCCGGAGCAGTTTCAATGTCTTAATCACTCTCCCTTTCAGAATCCAGGGAATTTCGCCCAATGCTTCTCGCCTTCCCTTAGGAATTATAGTGTCAACAACCACAGAAACTATGCAATGCGTGTGGCGATTCAGAGGACCATGTAACTGAGCTAATAAGTTGCAGGACACACGTTTTACATCCTGGCCTGAAACCCAGGGCCTGGACACGAGAAGATATCAAGCAGCAAGGACCGGCTTATTAGTGCCAGTCCCTCACCACATGCTGATGTAATGAGGGAATTCTGAATTCTATGTCTTAACACGCTGATCACCACTGATACAAATGAGGGACGTTAAAACCCCACTGTTGGCTAAATGTAAACAGGGGGATTTATGTAAATTGATTGCATTAGGTGGACTGCTTGTGGCACAACATATTCCACATGACATGCTCAGGACTGCGCCACAATTACTATGATTAAGAAAGTGAAATGTTAGTGAATTTTGTCAATCCTATTTAATTGGGTCCCCCTCCCAGGAAAGGACTGTCCTTAGAATGTGGTCTAAGATTCTACTCAAGTGTGCCTCAGGTGGTCATCCTTTGACATAGCCAAGGTACCTGTGCACGAGGACTCTCACTTTGACCTTTATTAATGCCTTTTCCTGATTTTTAATACAAATTAATCTTCATGGAAGAGCATTTTGAAAAGTCAGGGGTTTTAAATAACTTAAATGAAGTTGACTGAATAAATAAACAAATGACTGGATAATGAATGGATAATCTTATCACCCTATGAAAACTATCCTTAGTTACCATGTTGATTTATTACCTTCTAATTATTTTAATCTTTTTTTTTTCAGGGTGAAGATTGTGGTATACACAATTTTTATCATGCATCTGCTGATAAATACTATATACCCAAGTATGTTTCCATATTATTAAAAATATCTTCATACCTCTAATGGATGACTTCTCAATTTTAAGTAGTATGAACGAACTGTTACCATTTGGATTCCCTCTAAGGCAGCGGTTCTCAACCTGTGGGTCGCGACCCCTTTGGGGGTCGAACGACCCTTTCACAGGGGTCGCCTAACACCATCGGAAAACAAAAAGATACTTACATTACGATTCATAACAGTAGCAAAATTACAGTTATAGAGTAGCAACGAAAATAATTTTATGGTTGGGGGTCACCACAACATGAGGAACTGTATTAAGGGGTCGCGGCATTAGGAAGGTTGAAAACCGCTGCTCTAAGGGGGCAGTCATGTACCATGTTTTCCCTTTTGACTCCAATATGTTAAAATGTGGTGAGCGATTTGTAACAGCTTTATTGAGCTATGATCTATTATATGTACTGTAAGAAATCACCTGGAAGAACATTTTGTTGTAATTTGGTCTTTGTGTTTCAGAGTGTTTCCTAAGGCTAGCCATCCAGAAGTAAAGTAACTAAGACAAAGGGTCCATATATGTTTAGTTCAAGAAAAACGTGGCCAGATGCCCTCCAGGATTGACTTATACTCCCCTCAGTAAAATATTAGAGTACTCATCTCATTCCATCCTGGTCAACATGAGTATTATTTAAGGTTCTGTCACTTTTAATGAAAAATTCAAGATGTCATCATACAGTTCAAAAATGGAACCTGCATTTTGGAATTTTCATTTGCACTTTGGATGCACTTTGACTCCTTTTGTCCTTTCATCCTTAGTTAAGGGAACATATGATTTATATGGACCTCCCTTATACAACTTCTTGGTAATAATTAAGGTTGAAAGTAACAATATGAACAAGTTGCATGCAGCCCAAATAATAGCCTTACCTACTCTGGGCTCCCAATCACAAGCTATATTATCCTAGGTAAGGATTTAACCTCTCGTGGCATAATTTTCCTCATTGCTAAAAAAGTTGAAATAGAAGATGATCAAATGAAGGATGCAGACACTTAGTCAGATAACTAATGTATCTCCAGGTCATTGTTTGAGACTGGAGGTTTGATTTTTAAGAAGGTATGTTGCATTTATTCAATAGACACCTAGAATGAAATTCTTTACACAAATAGAGTGCTTTCAAAGAAGTATCTGTTTGGGCATGCCAAACAATTTAATAACACTCCGTGTTTGAATAACACAAAAAGATGTCTAAATGCTCTTCTACCCTGTAGTTCCCACAGTCCTCCTAAAAAAACTTGTTCTTAAAACTATCAAAGAATGGTCAAGTATGCATCAGTTACTCTCATGACATTCCATTCTCCCGAGGCATGCTATGATGAAACAAAAAAAAGAAAGAAAAAGGAAAAGGACTTGTAACTGTTAGATATCAGCACTTCATGTGACTTTTGATTCATGTAACAAATAGCATTTGGGTTCTATGTATTCATTATGCTACTAAATTGCAAAGGAAAGAAGCCAATTTTAATAAATTGTAACCATAGTTTCTTTTGCATATTACATATTAGAAGTGGGTAGCATTTTAAATTATGGTACACAAAACAGCATATAATTAATTCTGAATAAAACATAATGTATTCTTGCTAAATACGAGTTATTTTAAAATCTCTTAATGAAAAACTAAGCATATGCTGTACTGCACTGTGAAAATGTTTAGCATATGTTGCTAGAGCCAACGTTTTGCATTTATTATTATGTTTATTTTCAATAATAATATATTAAGTGAACATACAAAAAAACATAATCACTAACATTCCACATATAGAAAATATATGCAAATTACAGGAAAGTTTTTGGCTCCCCATAAGTCATCACTAAATAACTTTTTGATGACATGGTGCCATTGCAATTTGCAATAGAATGAGAAAAATGGAAAAGACTGTTACTTTTAAATTGCAGAACATACGCATAATGAATTTTAAAATTCAGATACGGAGATAAACATTACTATTCTGAAAACTGACATGTTCTAAGTTTTCATGGAATAGCAAAGCTTAACTGTAGACCTTAAATTCCACCTAATTTAGTATTGGGTTTACAACTCCCTTTCTGACATTGTGCTTCCGCTTTTAAAGGAACGTACCTGAAGGTTCTTACACTCTTACAGTGACCACATTGCAGCATCTATCTGAGCATGAGCGCTACTCTTCATTCTAGCTCTAGGTAATCACCATTATCACCACCACCACCACCACCACAATTATGGATCTTGGACCAAACTCTCTTTAGCCTTATTCTTCCCAACTGTACAACGATGAGGCCTAATGTCCCTATAAACCAGTCATGTGACCAGGACTAACTACCCCTCATCTTTAACCCTTAGCGCTCTCAGCTGTAAAATAGCTATACTAAGGTCCTTTTTATTTGCAACGATCTTCTGCCACCCTTTTCCCCCAGCTCTTCCCGAGTGCCAACAGAAATATACAATATAACCAGGTTTTCTAAATGCACAATGCTTTCTATTCTCGCTTCATTTAAATTCAGAGAGAAAAAAAAATGTGGACAGTAAAAATAAATTGCAACACAGCAAAATCTTAGAATTAAAAACGAAATGTAAAGTTTATCTTTACAGTCAAGGCTCAGCTTGTGTTCCAGGGGATTAATGACTAATTAATTCATCAAGAACAGACCAAAGTAGAAGGAACCACTATTCCATTCTTCTCCAAATACCACAGGCTTGAAGTTATTTTCCATGTGTTTCTTTCTCAGGTGCTAACATGCAGTAATAAAAAATTGAAAATTAATAAAATTTAAAAATTAAATAATCACATCATCCCTTCATAACTGCTGACGGTATTTCAGAATGATTCCTTTCCATCCTCCAGTGTGTCTGTAGAAAGTTGAAATCACACTGACTAGATAATTCAATGGCCTACCATGCATCTCTGAACCTTATATTGTAAGCATATGTCCATGTAGATACAGCTTTTTAGTTGATACTTTTAGGGACAGAGTCCATCATAAAAATATGCCATAATTTATTTCATTGCTCCCCTCCTCCTGTTAGATATTTAAGTATTCTTTTTTGTTTTTTGTTTTTGTTTTGCCCTGGTGGATATTTTGTGCATGTAACGTTTTAACATTTCCAGTTATTTAGTATAAATTCAAAAAAATGCAAGATGAATATTGTAAAATTTCAGCAGAAATAATTTGAATGCTTTAAAATTGTGGTGGTTTACTTTTTACCTAATCACTGATTCTGAGTGTTTTCTGTGAACTGTTTTGATCATATCTCAGCAAACCAGTGCCGTCACCAACTGTCCCTGCATGTCTCATATCCCTTTCCATCACCATTGTTATAAAGAAAGGGAGATATTTATTTCTGTATACTTCTTCTCCCCCTGGACTGGGCTTTTCTTTGGGAAGATTCTAGATGATTGAATACCTTAGCTTCAGTTCCCTGCTTAAGGTCAGGCACATAGTAGGCCCTCAATTCACTGACTTGACTAATGCAGCTTGAACATTTTCTATCGAGCCCCATCCCTATAGCCCCAGAGGTATAAATGCATCTCTTGCTCAAGCTGCAAAGATTTTTCTCCATTTATTTTCCTTTCTTTATACCCTGACGCATTTCACAAAGAATTTAGGGGAGGAGACCTCTCTACTGCTCTGCCTCTTTCAACAAAATTCTCAGTGGACGGCAGGGTCTGTTCTGTTCACTCACATATCTCTGTTTTCTAATCCTGTTATTGGTACATTGTAGCCCCTCAGAACTGGAAAGGTTCTTAGAAGTCATCAAGTTTAGCACCATTACTTTTAAAATGTGTAAACAGATACCCCCCAAAATTTGCCCAAGGTTCAACTAAAAATGACAGAATCTGGGTGAAAATTCGGAATTCCTGACTCGCAGGCCAGTGTGCCTCCCTCAGTTGCCCATGACAGCCACCTCTGAGCCTGGAGCAGAGAGATAAAGAGCCCAAGGAGATAAAAGTACTTTGGGCAAAAATGATTGGAACTGATCTTTTCTTGGCTGTCTTTGGCACTATCCAACCCCTATCTAAGTATATCATTTTATACAGCCATTTGCATATCAACCTTAATTAACAATGGGCAGCTATTACTCTTTTCTGATAACTGGGAGGGAGACAGCTAATTGACGAAGCCCAGACCAAGTGCCAGGTGTCTATTCACCTAGTCCACAGGTTGTCTCCTGAGTGTCCTTATGTAGTAGGTGATCTGTGGGGTCCTGGCACAGTCTCCCTGACCCCAGTGCTTCAGGAGTGTCCCGTGCATGGGTTGTGTGTGCTCTTCTGTTATAGTTGAGCCTTGATTGCTATTGGCAGGAGAGTGGGTGGGACTGACCTTCAGCTTGATTGGCTGTGGGGTTTGGCCACGTCCACAGCTTCCAGGCTGTGTGGGGGGCTTACCCCACTGAGTGGGATTTGCCCCGGGGCCTCTGGTGCCTGTTGAGACAGCCCTTTGTGTGTGCCACTTGTGGGGCTAAGTGGGTGGTGCTCTGCTGTGGTCTGAAGCCAGTCTCCAAGTATGTTGGCTCTGGGGGCTCTTTGGAGGGGCTCCGGAGCAGACCCAGGTCACCCACTGCCTGTGACCTGCCTGGGACTACCTGATAGGAGCTACGAAGTGATCCATGGGTTTTTGCTGCCTGTGCTAAATCTGGAGGCATGTAGGAGAGGCCATGCTGCGAACTGAGGATGGCTGCCACCAGTACCAGGACTGGGGTAGTTCTGCAAAAAACCAGGACACCCCAAGGCCTGCTGCCACCTGCCAGCTCCCTTAAGGTTCAGCCACTGATAAAGCCTCATGAAGTATACAAGTTGGGAGAGGCAGGGTCTCCAAGAGTCACTGGAGTGGGAAGAGCTGTGGTCACCAGGTTAATGTAGATTCTGGTTTGGTGCCAGTTCTGAGCCTGGAGCTACTCAACAAAAGTCTCGAGCACGTGGAGGCCAGTCACCACCCGCCTAGGACCCAAAGACTCCCATAGTTTTCCAAGAAAGAGTACAATAGGGGCAGGGCTGGCTGCTCCGGTGTTGGGGGAGTTGGGCGGAGTGGCGTTCCAGTGAGACAGCAGGTTGAAGCGGCGGAGCTCACCAGACCAATCAGATTCAGATTTGGCCGCAAGCGTGGGGGCGGGCTCAACACGGGAAAGATGGCGGCTGCCTGTCCGCTGCACAGGAGGAAGGCCAGTCACAGGAAAAATAGCCATTGTTCTCCAGCCCTGACATGGAGCCACACACCTCAGTCTGCTCCCCATATGCCTCCGATGACCCCTGAGTCACCATCCCTCCACTGGAGCCCAAGGTGAGTGCCTGTGAGCGAGTGAGTCCGTGCGCGGGTTGTTTAAGAGGACGTCTGTGTTTCCTGCAGCTAGATGGTCGGAATTCCCCCTGTTTTTCACAGCTACATGTTGTGGGGGTTCCTCTTCCCGGCATCAGCACTCTGGGCTGGGGAGCCTGGAGTGGGGCTGGGGTCCTTCGCTTCTGGGGGTGTGGGGGCGTGGGAACCTCCACTGCTGAGATACCCGTCCTGATTCTCATCCACCACACGCAGGTGTGGGGCCTGTTCCGCGTCTCCGCCCCTCCCACCAGTCTCGCCGTGGCTTCTCCTTTATATCTTTAGTTATAAGACTTCTGACTGGCTAGACTTCAGATGGTGCTCCAGGTTGATTATTCTATAATTTAGTTGTAATTTTAATGTGTTCATGGAAGGACGCAGGCACGGTGTTTATCTAGTCCGCCATCTTGGATCTCCTCATTATCCTTTTTGATAACCATACTACACACCACTTAAAATACCCTCTGGCATAGATAATTAAAAAGGTTACTACATGTGCCAGTCAGTTTTGCGTGTCAGTGTGGCTAGGTTGTAGTCTCCAAGTATACAACCAAACATAAATCGTGGTGTCTGCTGTGAAGGTCTTTTGTAGATGTAATTAAAGTCTATCATCAGTTTACTTTAAGCAAGATTATCCTAGATAAGCTGGGCGGGCCTTATTCAACCAGCTGAAAGCCACTAAGACGCTTCTCTAATGAGGAGGAAGTGGCACCTGTGGCTGCAGCGTCAGCTCTTCCCTGGAGGGCTGGTCTGCCCTGCCTGCCCACCTGCCCTCTGGATTTCAGACTCACCTAGCCAACTTTAAAAATTGTTTAAGTCAATTCCTTTCACGACATCTCTTAATATATGCATATCCTTCTAGTTCTGCTTCCCTGGTAGAATCCTGACTGATACACAATGTATCACATCAATATTTACAAATGGGAAGCTTCAGAATACTTCAGACGCAAGGAAATGGAAGAGAATTTGCAATCTCTTGTGACAGCAGCCAGCAACACATTTTAACTCCCCTGAATGACAGCTGTCTTCTTACCTATATCCAAAGATCAAATTTCAGCTGGTTCAATAAGGAAAATGCTGTGCTTCCCGTTTGCGGGGTTTTTTTTTTTTTTCTTTTTGACAAGTTCTTGGAAAAAGTAATTCACAGTTTATTATGTTTCAATGAAGGCATTGTTGCAAAAGACCATGTGGATATTTTTGTAAAGTCTCTTCTTGTTAATACCTGTATCTGGTTGTTTTACACAAAAAGCATTTCGGTTTCTGAGAAAAATATGTGTTAAGTTTTCATATTACGATTTTGTGCTTGAGAAGTGATAACAAGCAAGATAATATACTGGTGTAAAGAATAAGGGTTTGAGCTTCATGGGGACCTGAGTTCCTAACTGGATGACCCCGGGCAAGTTGGCTTCTATTAGCCTCAGTTTCCTCATCTCGAAAATGCAGATATGATCTACCTTATAAATCCCTGTGAACTGTTGTTGTTATGGACCCTCCAACAATGAATCTTTCAGATTGATCCTCATTCTCTAGGGCAGAGCTTCTTAATGTAGCATTATTGGGCCAGATCGGGGGTCGGCAAACTGCAGCTCGCGAGCCACATGCGGCTCTTTTGGGTACGTTCCCTCTCAAAAGTTTGCTGACCCCTGGAAGATCCAATCCTGTCCCTCACAATAATTTAAAAATTATTTGAGAGCCATAAATATATTTTTACATAATCACCATTATGTGAATAATAGCCTTTAAAATTTTTGTAAATGAAACTATGGTAGTTTTATTTTCATTTCCAATTTTACATCAGATTTTGCGGCTCGCGAGCCACCGTTTTCTGACCCCTGGTGGCTCTTCTGTCTCAAAAGTTTGCCAACTCTTGGCCCAGATAATTATCTGTTGGTGGTGGTAGGGGTTGTTCTGTGTAGTATAGGATGTTTAGCAACATCTCTGGCCTCTACCCACTGGGTGCTAGTAGTAAATCCCTACCCTGTTGTGACAACCAAAAATGTCTCCAGACCTTGCCAAATGTCCCCTGGTGGAAAAATCACCCCAGATTGAAAACCACTGCTCTAGCAGTATACTAATAATAATAATTATTATTATTATTGCTTTTAAATTTTTTCTAAAGATTTTAAGTATAAAATGCATATAGAAAAGCATTGCTCTATGCATTACTACTAAGGAAACACACCCATGTAATCAGCCCTATAACAAAGAACAGGACACTACCAGAGCCCCCTCCCTCCACAGGAAGCCCCTGACATCCCCTCCTTTGGGTCAGTACTGGGGACTTTTGGTAGTGAAATGAAGGCATACATTTTAAAACAGAAGAGGAAATTCAGAATGAGTCAGTAAACTGGTTTCCTGTGTGATTTCTCCCACATAACAAAGCTTGGCTAAATGATAATCTAATCAGAAACCAGCAGATAAGCCACCCAAACTCATAGCAGGGCTGCCTGGATTATTGGGGGAACACAAGGATGGAAACTTCTATTTTGTTTTTTGTTTTTTTCTTTTCTATCTGAAGAGTCAACTTAACTCAATGGAGAAAAGCAATTGTCCATAGAGATCAAAGGTAGCAGAAAAGGCCGTGAGACTGGATAAAGCAACAGCTGGAAGAGCCAACCTAGCCAATGTGGTGTTTTCAGTGGACCTAAAAAATGAGCTGTTTCATAATAAATAAACTGTCCCAGGTGTTATCACATCCTTCTGTTATCCCTTAGTTCCCTGGATAGGAGGGGATCACAGACCAGCGTGCTAGAGTTGACGTGGCTATTTATAGATGCTTCTATAAAATAACCCTGGTAGTCTGGTTACATGAGATGTTTAAATATTGTTACTGAGACAGTGGGAAAAGATCAAGGCAGCTGGCCAGAATGACACTCCTTCTCTAGATATATAATATTTGTGCCATGGGTACTTATCAAAATGCCTCATTTGTCTGTAAGCTGCAGGAGCTGTCTTTTCATTTTTAGTATCCCTATAGTGTTTCCTAATGGGCCTGGAGTATAGTAGGTGCTTATCTCATGCATACTGGTTGAGAAAAGAAATTGTATAATGGAGAGTGCACCTTATTAGGAGTTAAACCTGTTCAAGTCCTGTTCTGGTCTCTGCTACCATTCTGCCATGTATCTTTGGGGGTAATCATTTAAATTTCTCTAACTATCATCACCTAAATCTAAAAAAAAAAAA
>NW_017731359.1:7122327-7129535 GCF_001890085.2 Hipposideros armiger | reverse complement strand
TTTTTTATTTGTTTGGTTTTTGTAAGAGGACCAGAAGGGCACTGGGAATGAGGTAGAGGCTGAGCCAAATATAGCAGGAGAGTAGGGACTATTCCTGGCTGTGGTGAGCTGCTTCCCAGGAATGGCCCCTAGGAGTTTCCAAGGGGGTGTAACTGGGTCCAGTACCCTGGATGACCTCTATCTACACATCCCCACAACACAAGGTCACCTCACGGAGGAACAGTCACATCTCAGTAACTATCCAACCTGGCACCTCTGCACTAGACATGATTATTCCTGACAAACTCATTTCTTGTTCAATTTGATATGAAAATTAAAGTTGTATTAGCACCATTTCTCACATTTGAGAGCATGTGATCGGTACCCTCAATGCTCTCCTACAGCAAAACTGAGCCTCAAAAGGAGGTGCAACAATGCAGGAAAAGTTACCATTTCCAAAATAGCTCCGTTTTGCATCCAAATCAGCCCTGTATGGGAAGGCATGCTCAGTGGGCCAAGCAGATACAATCAACATAACTTTCTCAGAAGAAAACCATCTTCAGAAAAAAAATGCTAATCGAAACGTTTCCCATGCAAATGTAAAAATCAGGGTAACAATACTAGAGATGGTATCAATATTTTCAACATTAAGCAAAGACAGGCAATCCTTGAAGGGTGATGCTATTTCCATGAATTTAAATCAATTCACATTCTTACCCACAAAGCTTTTCTTACTTGCTTTGTTTTTACAACCATTAATTCAAATGATTCCGGAGGCAGGCTGGGGAAGCTCTTTGGCAGAGCTGAGCACTAAGTTCTGAATTCCCAGGAGCCTACCATCAGTTCTGTTTTCATTGTCCAAATAAAAATCGGACCCCCAGGAGCTGGGTTAAGAGGAAACTAATAGATGCATTCTCTGGGTCAAGCACGTGATCAGAGCTTCTTTTTGGACTCCAGCCAGAGGTCAGCTGCCCTTCTGCAGCCCTCCTGTGGGGGAGGCAAGTTTCCATTCCAATCCTCTTCTACAGAGGAAACCTGAATCCAGACCCGGGAGTGAGTTATCTCTTGTCCCACAGTGTCTTGGCTAACAGAAGGATGGGCGAAAGGATGGATGGAGTGGTATACAGATGAAAATGCTCCAGGAGCATTAGAGCAGATAAATACAAGGCACACAGACCCTGTGCCTTTGTCTTTCTGACAAAGTCTTTGCCAACTTGATGCGTGCAACGACATTTGTTTTGAAGTCCTAGCTTTGAGTGACAGATGTGGTGGCTCTTAAAGTCTTCTTAAAATAATGTAGGCAATTCTTTTATTTCTCAGACACATGGGTCCTTATTAATATGTGTCAGAGCAGCTGCAATGTGACTCTCTTCTCCCGCCCTTTATATACATTGTACAAGGTCAAGGTGCTGCACAACACAACGTGGAGAGTGCCCAGTGATGGACAAAGACTGGGTTTACATGTCTTCTCTCAACACCCCCTAGAAATACATTGTAAACCCTGGGTGCAAAACAAATGTTCCGATGTGACACTCTTGGTGGCATCTTCCCTTCATCTATGCCAGGGCTGGACAGGAACCAAAATTTCAAGAGAGAACATGGATCTTGGAAACACAACTTCTTTTTTGCCTCACAGATCTTTTTAAATATTTAAGTCGTATGAGCACATTAGAGAAAACATAATACTTCGATGTCATCTTTACATTATCCTGGGTGGGGAGGAAGCCAAGAATCCATTAATCTTGGATGCATTAGAAGAGTCACAGGAAAAGCTTTCTGGATCTTTCAGGTCCCGAATTCACGTTCTTTGCAAATGTCTGTCCTTGTGATTTGGGGCTACGTATGAGATTGGGAAGATGCAACGAGATTCTCTCTGAAAAGTCCAGTCCCAGGCACTCAGTAAACCCTCCCCGTTCCTCTTCAACAGTTAGTAGTAAGTCTCACGAACCTACCCTCTCGGAGCCTCAGAAATCTGTCTCCCCATAACGGAACAGAGAGGATCATGAAACCTCTCTATTTAAATCCCCGTTTGCCCTCTCATTAAATGCATAACACTAGGGAAAGTTGTTTACCCTGAATCTTGGTTTCTTCATTTCATAAATGGGGACAATTATATAGCTTCTACCTCATTGAGGTTGTAGTGAGGATGGATGGAGATAATTTGTGGAAAGTGCTGAGCTCAGTGTGTGTAAATGCTCAGTACACGTAGCTATTATAATAATGCCGCCACCCTCACGCTGGCTTCATCATCTCTGCTGTGATAGCACCCCTCCCTCCGGTTTCCCTGCTTAGAGTCTCTGCACCTTTCTATCAGTTCTTCTCAATGCTCGTCCGGAAATCATTCAATAAAGCTTTGAACACATCATTCCCCTGGTCCAAACTCTGCAAAGGCTGTCTGGGGCCTCGGGGATGAAGTTCAAAGCCCTGAATCTGGCATCCAGCACTCTACAAAGAGTCCCACACTCATCATCCTGCAGGCATCTTTTGCCCACTGTTGCACGTAGCACTTTCTACTCGGGCAAACCACATCTGAGCATCTGCGTCCCAGTGTTTCGGTCTGCGTGGCTCCTTCTCTAGGATGCTGAGAGGGGCTGATCAGAAAGCACCACGCCAAGTGATTTGTGGAAGCAGGTTTGAGAGCCAGACCATTTTAGGGCTGGAAAGGACCCAAAAGGCCACTTTACAGATGAGGAAACTGAGGTTAATTGGTTTGCCCAAGGCCATACAGCTATTTATCAGCTGCGCCAGGGCTGCATGGGGCTGGTCTGCCTACAGGGAGGGAACCACAGAGCAGCCTATTAAGGGAAATTTGTCAGCAGCTGGCCACAAACTTGCTGACAGGTGATCTTTCTCCATTCGTGAGAAATGAGATAGAAGTTATGCACCTACTAAGAAAAGAACACAAGGCATGCGTCTCTGTAAGGGAAACCTGGAGCCTCTCTGGCTTGCAATGCTGGGCACGGCAGGAGTGGGGTGGATAGGGAGAGGGCAGCTGAAATGATTCCGCAGGACGCATCCCTCACTTCAAAGCCCTGTCCTCTCGGGCTGCATTAGTCTCCTGACTAGCGCTCCCAGATGCACTGCCGAGAGCTGCTGAAGGTGAAGCTCCCCTGTGATGTCTGCAGCAGGAACGGTGATGAATAAAACACAAGAATCACCAATGCATTACTTTGAAGGCGAGTGTGCCCAGCTCCAACTGCTAAGTTGCAATTTTTTACTCTAAGATAATACTAATAGTGACAGTTCATTTATGAAGTGCTTCTTAGGTTCCAAGAATAATAATAAAAATGAAAACTATATTATACTACAGCTGTGTCTATATATAAAGCATATAGTAAAGTGAGGCAGTTTGAGGGTGATCTCCCTGACTATTCAGAAATTTGAGGGCAACGTGCTGTGAACCGGAATTGTTTGCAGAAATGAACCCTGATTTTCAATTTGAGTTTTGGAATTTAAATACCGTTTTGATGCTACTGTTGATGAAATATTTTATAAAACCTTTAAATATGTTGTTAAATATTTAAAACCTTTAAATATGCATGCTTTAATAAGTAGACAATGGAAAAGTAGATAACTACCGATATACCTGCTCAGCCAGCCTCATCTATGTTTAGTGTGTCACCCTTGGTTTGTGGTCTGGATTTGTGACCATGGTGACCAGTCAGAGAGCATCACACAGAAATGAAAACACATGGCTCCCAGAGTTGTGTGCAGCTGGGTGATGACTGGCTCACATCTGGGCAAGAGGCTCCATCAGCCACAAAATCAGAGCCTCTGTATCGTTCAACTACATGGCCCATTAGACGGACTCAGAGTCTCAGAAGCTCTGAAACCCTGAGCTTCCCCTGAAGGCTTCACCGTCTGGAAGCGTGATGCTGGGTCCTTTCAGAGGTGGTCAGTAAAGTCGTCCTGGGATGGGATGGGACCAACTGCAGAGGAAGCTTTTCGCTGTCTGTCCTTGCTGTCCCAACTCGCCCAACAGTAAGCACTGCCAGCTTTCACCTGATCATCCAATCCCGGAGCCAACACAGGCCACGCTGCCAGGAGTGTGTGGGAGCTGTCCCCTCCAGAAGCTGCGAAGTGACTGGGGGCCACTTGCCCATTCTTATGGGGGCACCCTTCATGCTGTCATCAATGCCTGGAGAGCTCCCATGTATTCCAACCTGGATTCTCCAAGATGTTTGGCTCAGAATACCCCTTTCTATCTAGCTACCCTTGGATTAGGATCCAATTTGGACTCTCATCCCTGAATCTGGCCTTAGCTTCCTCTGGATAATATTTTTGGGAATTTTGCATCATCTCCACAGCCAGCATCCACGGGCAACTTTCCCACATAACCTGCCCCGTCCCTTGCGAGGAACCATTTGCCATGCACATGCCCAGCTGCTATGCCATCTACCATAGCTGCCCGCAGAACTCCCACCTCATCTACTGAGCTATATCACTATGATTTGGCCTAGGTCCTACATCCCAACCAATTCTTGCTCAACCCAAATTAGACTGTTCAATGTTTGATAAAGGCTCCCCTCTGCCCCACTGCACACTCCAACATCTAACTATCTATCATCATTCTATTCAGCACTCAAGAGTAACTCAAAAGCCAGATACCCCACTCAGTATTACAGTGGGTAAGGTTTCTCACAACAGTCTTGCAAGGGTATGCAGGGAATTGAAGCCTTTGGGGTTTCTTAGTTCAAAGCCACAGAAACAGACTCTGGGTAGCATAGTTCCTGCAGGAAGACTAGAGAAACCAGCTCAGAAAATGGCCAGGAAGGTCAGGCGTCTAGGCAGTCAGAACCATGGACCAGATCCTGTCACAGAATCAGGTGTAAGCTCTTCATGGCCAGTGATTGTGTGTGTGTGTGTGTGTGTGTGTGTAAGTGATAGTGTGTGTGTGTGTGTGTGTGTNAAACCTGAAATGACTGAAATGCCTCATAATCATCTATTTTCTCATTCATTCATTTGTACTTTCAATAATTTACTCTTTCATCCATCCAATACAACTGGGCACCAGAAATGATGAGACAGTATCCTGGTCTAGGCTTCCTGGAACCAATAGCTACTGAGAAATAGCCCATAGACAGCTAGCTGTACCACAATCAACTCTCTATTGGAGGGCACCATGAATCCCTTATCTCAAAGATAGTAAACAGCACAAGTGAAGACACAGACTGATTAAAAGAGGAAAGGCTTAGGGAAGTCAAATATAAATTCATCCATCCATTCATCCATTAATGTATCCATCCATCCAATAACAGTTCTGAGCATCTACGTGGTAAGTGGGTTTTTTTCTTTTCTGTCCTGACCCCACTGTTAACCATAAGGATGAACACAGGACCCTTAAGAATATTTTCACAGGACCTAGCAAACAGCCTCAGAGATGGACTTATGGCCCAAGCAAGGCAATCTCACTTCTGTGGAGTTTTCTGATATAGAAGCAGATGCTTCTTTCTTGCTTTTGCAGTCATTAAGTATAAATGATACGTTCTGAGACTTCCAGTAGTTATTGTGTCATTGTTTTTGCCACATAGACAAAACCTCTCATAGAGTATGAGACTAACACTTGAAGAGATGCAGGGATAAGTAGATGTGGAGATGTCTGTACATGATGGAGATGTAGACAGACAGAGTTTCCAAGATCAAGTCCTGTATGTATCCTATCTGTATCGAGTTCTGTGTGCCAGAAGTGAGACCACTCATGAACTTCCCAATTATAAGGCCAACAACTTCTCTTTTTCTCTTAAACTATTTTGAGCTAGGTTTCTGTAACCTGTAACCACTACAACCTGCATTGTGCTAAATATTGAAGAAGCAGTAAGTGTCCAAGCTGAAGATGGTCAGAGGGCTGTGATCCAAGGAAGGAAGCAAGGAGGGAAGACAGGAGAACAAGGATGAATCTTAAACCCCAGAAGAGAAATGACAAGGGGCAAGACTGAGACAGTAGCAAAATTAGAAAAATGGATATGCTGTGAGAGAAAAGTCAGAAATAAAATTCATATGAACTGGTAATGGACTAAATGTGAGGTCTCAAAGATGGAGCCCCTAAGGTTTATGTTTGTTCGTTCATTTGCCTCTGCCTGGATAACTTTGGTGGGCAGTGTTGATATCACTGAAACAGGGAATACAGGAAAATGACCAGATTTAAAGGTTTGCTAAGTTTGGAATGCAATCTGAGAATTAGCCAGTGTTAGGATGGTGGATGATGCTATGAAGTTTCTGAATCATCCCAAGGAACAAGTGTAATAGAATTGATGCCTGGAAGGAAATAGTAAAGTTTCTAAGGCACTCCAATATTTAGGAGAAAAAGCTGAGATGAGTGGCCAACCAAGGAAACTGAGAAAAAGTTTCTCTTTTCTGAGAAAAAAAGAGTATCTGAAGAAAAAATAATGACTTTAAGGAAGTTGGAATGAGAGGGCAACCAGCGGTATTTTCTACCAGAGTGGCATTTATTGGTGCTATTCAAGGTGGATAGACAAATGCTATATTTAATATATAGCAATTTATTGTCCCCTGAGATAACAATTTCATGTACTTCTACTTAGAGCTAACACCTCTCATCAAGGGAGAAGATTCCATTTTAATGTAAATTGCATTATTAAAATTAATTATTTCCTTTTTCCTTTTTTAATTGGAGTACTAGGGAACTTTCAATTACACGTGTGGCTCACATATGTGGCTTGTGTTATATGTCTCTATTGGACAGCACTGGCTTAGAGAGCTATTGAGCTGAAATTTCATTAAAACATATATGAGCTCAAAAACCAAAGGATTTGGTGGAGAAAATTGAGTTTTTAATATCCTCAGAGCTATGCAAATACAATTCATGCTGAGAAAGAAAGCATTATTTATGTCAATTTCTTTAAAAGTAAAGCATGAAACCTACATAAGCAATGGAAAGCTATCCTTGTCAAGTCCAGGTGAGGGTTTGCTGTGGAAGAGAGAAACAGTAGCTTAGTAAGCTTTAGTGGAGGGAACAGAAAGGAACCAATGGGTTTGGAGTCATTGAACTTGGATGCAAATTCCGTATTGTCATTCACTAGCCACAGAGCCCAGAGTAAGATGTATGAACTGACTGGACCTCCACTTCTTCTCTGCACAGTAGAAATAATAATATACTTCTAACTCACAGGTTCATGGCTAACATTTACTAAATACTCACTTGGACCTTTGTAGGTGCCATTATCATCCCAATGTACAAATAAGGAAACTGAAGCAAAAAAAAAAAAAAA
>NW_017731359.1:7105530-7116953 GCF_001890085.2 Hipposideros armiger | reverse complement strand
GTGTGTGTGTGTGTGTGTGTGTAAGTGTAAGATACTGAATCCACATTTAAAACCCTGGAAAGCTGGTGCTGAGTCAGTGTTCTCGCTTCCAGGAGAGCAAGGGGACAGCTCGCTGGCCCTTCAGGCCACTGGAGTAGGAGGGCTCTCCTCTCAATACAGAATCTTATGTGGGTTATTCTCCAAACACAGGCAGGAGATTCCAATGCTGTGCAGCTAGTCAAACAAACAAGCAGACAGAACAACATCTATGCACTCCAAGGAGTGAGCGATGTGTAGAACACTGTACTTCAGGGTGTGGAATCACTCAAAAGGAAGTGTCGCGTGTGGTTTAGCCAGGTTCTGTTCCCAACTCTATTCTGGCATTCTTGTTCCTGCCGTTGTTTTGTTTTTACCAAACAAGGCTGGTGACTGAAGTAAAGCAACCCGTAGCATGAGGATAGGAGGGATGACAGATATTCTGGATAACAGACTACAGGTTTAGAAATGTTCTGGGAGACTGTATCAATGGACTGGACCTAATGATATGAAATATAACAGGGATAATAACAGCAACCCCATTCCATGTGCTCTTTCAAGCAATTTTATATATTACTATTTGCTATCAGAGCTACCCTCTAAGGTCGATATTATTAACGCAGTGGTATAGATGGGGAAACTGAGAAACAGATGAAGTGAGTTGCGCGGCTGGGAAGTGGCAGGGCTGGGCTTCATGGCAGGGCAGCCTGACTACAGAGCCTGTGCTCGCACTTCTGAAGGTGCCTCGTCATGTCTTACATGCACAGGGACAGGTGGGGAAATGCGACTTAACAGCAGCACAGAAGGAAAAACAAACAAATAAGCTGTGCAGCCTAAGTCCTCTGGGTGATGTGACTGGCAATAAAAGCTAATGTAATGTAGCCTCGAGCTGCAATAAAAGAAGTGTATAGAAGGGAGTTGATAGTCTCGAGTCGAGCTGACTAGATTTCCATCTTCAGTCCTTCCGAGGAGGGCTGAAGCGAAAATAAATGGGGTGTTCACTCTGGAGGTGTTAAGACTGGGGAGGAGGTATCCTGGAAACGTTAAATACTGAATAATGGCAGTGTGGAGGAAGGATTACGCCATCCTGCGTGACATCGGAGAAGATGGCCTTTGGGGAGATGGAGTTTGGCTCAATCTAAGGAAGTTATTTCTAAGAGCGGCAGTCCCCGATGCCTGGATGGTTTGTATCCTGGGGTAATGAGCACCGTATCATTACTGATGCTGCACCATCTCCGGCACACGGTACCCATGGCTGGAGCACTGGTGGCATAATGCATCGGTCTGGGTGGCCTCGAGGGTCCCTACTTACCATGCAGGCGTGCAATGCTGTCACTACGTCCCCAAAGCATCCTTGATCTCAGAACTTGTTCTGTGACTTGTTCTTCCTGTGGCCTGGTTTATTTACACCTCCTTCGCAGCACTTACTGTGTGCAGCCATGAGTTTTTACAGACCTACTATGTTCTGCACCATTGATGCTGTCAGCTTTCTGAGGGAAGGCCCTGTGCTCGGACCATTCCGCGTGCCCAACCCAGGACCTTTCATTAAAGTAGGTGACAAAGAAAGGGGTTTTGAAATGGAGTTCAAGCCACATCCTGCTCGAGGGTTCTGTGAAGGCTTAGGGGTGGCCAGGGGAGGACCCCATCCTTACTCTATTATCTGTGGGAACTTGGAATGGAGATAGTAACAGGAGGTGACTTGTAAGGTACGGCTGAGCCGAAGGCCAGGGTCAAATGATACATTTTGCAAAATATCATCAAATGACACTGGATTTGCTGACTGGGATTTCCAAATAATAGAGATTCGTGCAAAACCCCCAATTCAGGACTCACAATTTACCCAATGACATAATAGGGTGTATCTATCTTTACACACACACACACACACACACACACACACACTCAAACTAATGATATGTTTAAATAAGAATCAGTTCACAGGTATGTCTACTCTAAAAAAAAAAAAAAAGCAAACAAACAAACACTTTGCTTGTAGATAGTAGTAAGAGAATGAGTTAAGAGCCAAGATTACCCAGTTCTTAGTCTGTTGGCCCCTAAACTGCAGTGTGATCTTAGGCAAGTCGTTGGTTCCTCTGGGTCCTTGGACCCTCCTCTCTAAATGAGGGTTGACTGAAATAGCTGAAACTAACTAAAATCAGTTACTGACTTCAGACCTCTGATTCCTGAGAATTCTACTTGGCAAAGTGGAAATGTCCGGCCCTCATCACAGAAGGTAGTACGTCCGATCGCTGTGCAGTGGTATTGTCTGCGATAAGGAATTGGATTTAGGAAGCCACCTGTTAAAGTGGACAATGACAAAACGGAATGGAAGCAGATCCAAGAGATCAGGGCGGTGAGAGGTCTGGGCACTCTCTCATCAGAGTGGCTGACGCTCTGAACGGCAGAGCATCCCAACACCGTGGCTAAGTTTGGTGTCAGATGCCTGACTTTGACTCCCAGTTTTTCTGTGGAACACTGGGAATATCTGGGGTTTTTTGTTTGTTTTTCCCTCTGTAAGAAGCTAGCAAGAATCCTACCCACTCATAGGGTCACTGTAGACAAGCCTCATGTTATATGGAGTGTTCTTAGCACAGTGCCTGCAGCTAGCTAAGTGCTCCATAAATGCTGGGTTTTAACTATTATCTGGCGCCCATTTTCAAATATTCATAGGGCTGAAAAGAAGAAAGTGATGGGGAGCACGGACAAAGTGCAACTATTGAGAGAAAGTTACAAAAGAGGGGTATTTTAGCTCCTCCTCCAATGGGGAATTTTAATGAGTAGAGTTAATACATCACCTCTAGCATCATGGGTTCCCTGAGAAGTAGTTAGCAGGCTGTCATCAGGATAGTTAAGAGGCCGTAGGATTAATGGCAAACAGAAAACCTGCTGAGAAGAGTTAGACCAGGAGATCTGGGAAGCTCCTTTTATGGATAAGATTTGGGATCTGGTAGGGGCACAGGTCAGCAGTCAGCTCAGCCCTCTGTCCAGAAAGCCAGGGAGGCCTGGGCTTGCAAAATGCATCACTCTTAGTAGGCAAGTGGGGTCACAGGCTTGGAAACCTTGCTTTCCCACCTCCAGCCTCATGAACTTAGACAAGTGTCCATTTCCCCATTTGTACAAAGGAGATGGCAGCACCCTCCTCTCAGGTCGACTGCATCGAATAAGCGAGGTTCCAGGTACAGCACCCAACACGCAGTGGCCTCCCACGCCGTTGCCCCTCTCTGCTTCCCTTTTCCAGGCAAACACAGGCAGATATCTCCTGTCATTTCAAGGCACACTCAGGAGGGGATCCAGGCCTGGAGCAGGAACAGATGACACAAGAAGGCGCAGATGGGACACAGCAGGACAAGCTGGAAGGCCCAGGAGCCTCACACAGCCCAGCCCGACTGTGATATTGGGTGTGAAAACAGTGGGAAAGCCATTAAGGGCTGTGTGGGGGTGAGGCTTCCTGTTATTTTTAACAGGACGCCTAATCACTGTGCTTTTGCCCCAGACAAGAGCTGCTTCAGCTGAAGTCTCTTCATGTGTCAAAACTGTCACTGCTCAACTCCCTAAAATCCCAAACTACATTTACCTGAAAAACAAACAGGACTAGTCTTGAAATGGCGAGGATTTATCGAGAGACTAATTATCATTTTACCTAGCCTGGAATTGTAAGGAGCCCCTTTTAAACAAAAGTAAAGCTGGCGATGAAAATATCAACATCACTTACTTAGCAAACTTTCCCAGTAAGATATCACTTCAGGGCAGTGTACCACAGAAACCCATATGTAAAACTGAACGGAGAGAAAATGAGAAGGTAGGAAAGAGTCAGGCGCTTTTCAAAAGCCATAATTATCTCTGAAATCTCAACTGCCTCTTGAATATTTTAAATGGAAGAGGGATGGATCACTTAAACTTATGAAATAATTTTTTAAAAAGGCAGGCACTAATAAACAATTCATCACTAATTGGGAGAGGCCTCGATCTAAAGCGAATGTTCAGTGCAGGCTTTCGGCCTACTAATTGTAAGGAAGAACTGCTACCTGACACCATTAGTCTATAAAACTGAACCCCAGGTCTATTTCTGAGGACAAAAGGCCTGAGCTTATCAAGAAGCAGGCACTGCACTCAGTTCTCATTTTATCTTTACAACAGTCCTAGGCCATAGATATCATTAGCTCCTTTTTTACAGAGTCTTAGAGAAGTTATGTCACTCAGACTTGGTCACATACTTTGTGAGCAGTAGAGCTGGAGTTGAGAAGAACCAAACTGCGGGGCAGGGCTGGAACTGGGGTGTCAGGTGAGGCAGCACAGTGGGGCACAAAATGTATGGAGATGCCAAAAAGCTCAGTAATCAAGACAAAGAGTATTTTAATGCCATACTTAAAAGAATCAAGATGAATGGAAAAAAATTCTTTATTTAAAATATCACTATTTTAAATAAAGACAGGGTCTGACTGCACGCCTACATCCTGGCCTCACTCTCCTCACCCTAATCCTGGCCCTACCACTGGGCAGTGCTGCCCCCAAGGCTGAACAGCGGGTCCAAGGCTGCAGGATGATGGCAATAGGCCTGAGCACTCAGGATGTGACCATGACAAACACATCCCCTGAGCGCCATGCAGGGGCGGGTGCACGGTCATTGGAGAAGATGTGTCCATGCCTGCCTACGTCCGTGCGCGTCCTTACTGAGATGAGAGAGCATCGGTGGCAGGGACTAGACACTCACTCTTTGCTCTCACTGATGGGGCCTAATGCAGGCTGAAAAGAGATCTCCGGGGGGCTCACACTAAAATCTGGAGGCGCTTCCAGGGCTCCTCTTGCTATGTTAGGTGAGCATCATGTTGGGGAGGAAGCTGAGCCCAAAGCCATTCTCTTCAAGGAGAGGGGACACATAACCTGAATCTGTGAAATCCTGCCCGTGCAAAGGACCATATCAGGAGGATTTCCGGCAAATAAGGGAGTCTGTGGAGGAAGTGAATGAAGGCTTTTCTTTACCTGCAACAACCAGGAAAATCTGAGAAAGAGGCAGTGCTTATTCAAATTTCCTTCGAGGAGTACTCAGTGCCAGACGGCACTAGAATAAGACCCCGTCCACTGTTGACTATGGGCTGTAAAGGTGTTTATGCCACCGTTCTGGTCTCAGCACCTTAGTGGTCTAAGTGAGTCGGGGGAGGGGAGGGGAGGGGAAAGGGAGAGAGAAGCAGAGAGACAGACAGACAGACACTAGTATTTGACCTGCCATAGGAAATGGCATCATTAATTCTCTCACACCCTTTTTTTTCTTTCCCTTCCCCCCTCCCCTCTCATCCCCCCTCATACTCTTATCTCATTTAAATCCTGGTGAACCAGACGCTCTGTCTGAACAGAAACCTTGACCATACAGCCTATAAGAACAATGCTTTATCTCAGTCAGAATCCCAAACTCTGCAACAGTCTGACGACTCATGAAAGCAAATAACAATGCAAGTTTTGCCTTCGGTTCTAACAAACGGGCACAATTTACAAGCACTTCTAATTTAAAAGTGCCTTCTTCTTTTTTTTTTTTAAGTTAAATAAACTGTCTGGTGGTAAGTGAGCATTGGTTTACACAACACTCCACTGAGTTACTTAATACCCCTCCCACCATCCATTCACATCGATCCCTTCTTTATCAGCTGCCGAGGCATTACAGCACACTCAGCACTGCAAAGAGGAACTCTGTTGCTGATTCACCAGCGAGGCAACTATATTCAGTTTAAAAATTAAAAAAAAAAAAAAACCACAAAAAACTAAGGAGAATCCACTTATGACAGTATTTATTTTTTAAATGGAGCTTTTCTCTTAATTATAATATAGCATGTTTTTTTTCATGCTTCTTGTGAACTTTCATAATGATGCTATCAAACAGTAACAAATATAAATTTGTGCGGCTTGAACTATGCAATTTAATTCTAAGCAGTAATTTCCATATCACTGAGGAGGGGGGAAAAAGTCAAATGACTAAACTCTAGTGCATGAGGACCAGTCTTGAACTAAATTTTACTCTCTGTTCAAGTAACTAGGTTTTGTATGCCAACGTCAAACATGGTTGAAAGGTGACAGGAAAGCATCTACTGTTATATTAAAACTCCATGCCCCAAAGTGTTGACCAAAGATCAAACTTATTCTTTTGTTGCAAATTGGAAATGTCTTGCAGATATCTTTAAAACCTCTTGAAAGCACAGGCAATGATATCACAGCAATCTCACTAATATTTATCTTCTCTATTCATTCTTTTCCCCCTTTGAGTCTGAAATAAAGCTTTCTAGCAGAATTTAAAAAAAAAAAAAAAAGAGCCAGAAAATCTTCCCAGGTCACTGTCTCAGTGAGCGCTGACCTTGTTTATCATATAGCCCAGCCCCCTGCCATCTCCTGCTCTATCTCCAGTTATAAGATTTTTCCAACTTTCTAGTAAACTCCAAGGTAGTAAGAAGAGGCTGAAGGTAACGGGATCCACTGACTAGAAAGATGTTAATCTTGACAAACTGCTTGAGCAGTCAGTAGCCTGAACCACAGCTGAGATTGAATTCCGTCCCTCCTGAGAGGGCCAGACAAGGCTGGTGGTAACAAAACGGCTTTTCATGGCGCCCTCAAAAGCAGATGGGCCCCATGCAGAAAGCTGGAGAAGGGCGCCATTGCCCTCTAGTGGCCAGAAGTGCAATCTTCCGCGAAGGAGCCCCTTTCCAGAGATGCACAAGGCCCTCAATGTCAGGGTAAAATTATAGCAGAAAGACGTCTAATTATCCCACTCGAGTGTTTTCTTTAGTCCTTCCTGCCCATTAAGGAGGCTGTGGATGGCTATCACAGTAACTCTGGTGGGAATGCTGATTCTTATTCTTGATACACCAGAATTTGTGCAACTTTCTCCGGCTTTTTTTTTTTTTTTTTGCAACAGACCTGTTGATGTTCTTCCTCCAGTCAATTAAACCATACAATTATAGAGACCAAAGATCTCTACGTATTTCAGGGGGCAATAACTTTGAATTGTAAAGATTGACAACTCACAATACTCGATAAATCTAAAATGAGGGTTCTAGACAAATTCGGTAACTTTTTATGAACCAGTGACCAAAAACATCCCAAACACATTTCAATCCCTTAAATCATTGGCTGGTGAATGCACACACTGCTTAGATTTTCTAAGGAAAAAAAACTAGGAATTAAGTCATTCTACAAACTTAAAAAAAAAAAAAGTTGCCACCTACTTTCAAACTCTGCAGTCCACTGTTTTATTATTATTATTTATTAGGTATGCTTACGATCAAAGTAAAAAAGTCAATATTGAAAATAAACTTAAACGAAATGGTTATGCTTCTTGAACCTTTGCCTACATACTCGTATATGTCTTGAAAATGAAGGAAGACTAAAGTCAGATTTCCAGATCTCGCTTACATGGTTCTGAAAATACATATGAATATCACAGATCAAAGTTTACGTGAACCGTCAAATTCATTAAGTCACAGACATTCACAGGGAAAGTTCGGCGACACACTGTGCTCGTGGGAGTGCAGCGTTGACATTGTAAATCAAGTCTTGAGGTCAAAGACATGGCGTTTCCCATATGAGGGTCCCCAAACCAGAATCTTTACAAAGCAGCCATGTAATTCTATTCAGAGTGGAAGAAAAACCATGAATTATGAAGACAAGTGCATTAAAGGAGCATGAAATTGATCTGTATTCCCCCAAATCATGGCATGGCTCTCCAACCCTGCCCCTCCTCCTCATATGAATAAACAAACAAACATACACATCTAAAGCCACCCCTGCAAAGAGAAATCATGAGGTTTGGGTCATTAAAAAAAAAACACAAAAAAAACACAAAAAAAACCGCCATAACTTTTTTTTTTAAGTCTCAACACAAGATTGCATCTTAATTGAAAATAGATTTTAGGTTTCTAGTAATTTTACTGGCTGGTGTTCGGATAAGAATGCTGAACATAATGGAGGCTCTGAAGTACTATCAAGATGGTCCACTGCTTCAATTAGAACTATTTTAAAAGCCTATTTTTCTAGTAAGCAATAAGTCCGGTTTGAGTAAATCTACGCGCTACCTCAACAGATTATTCTATCTCCTCATTTCCCTTCCCCCAGGGCTGGTGAGGGGCTGGCTGATTTTTTTTTTCTTTCTTTCCAAACAATGTAATAAAATGGTAAGGTTATACAGACTCCGAAATAAAGTAAATAATGATAGCAATAATTATTATTATTAATAAAGTGTGGCTACAAAACATTTTGATGCGTTAATTTGCAATGTTTCAAAAGCAAGACGTAAAGCTACTTTATTCATTCAAGCAAAGTTGACGGGCCTCTCAGATGCCTTTCCCTGCTCTGTACTTAGAAACCCCTCACATCCCTTTGTACTAGGCAGGATTTCAGCTTTGCACAGAGGTTCAACACCGGCCAACTCTAAAACTTCGAATCAGATTTCATGATTAAGGAACTGTGGTGACCAGGAGCTTCAGGGTCCCTCTAGTCGTGGCCACAACTCTGTCCCTTTGTTTTGCAACTTTTATTCCTTTGTTCTACTGGAGGAAGACCAGGCTCCCAGCAGCTGGGGTTGGGCAGTGACTACTTCTGTGTTCTGGTGACTGCGTCTTGTCTCCGTATTTGTAGGAAAAATAATTTCAGGAGTAGTGAAATGAAGGTCAGTCCTTTCTCTTCTCCTCTCTCGTCATCTTATGCTCTAGCGCTCAAAACCCAGCCTGGCCTACATGCTGATACGATGCTGGTGGGTCCTCGCTCCTGAAAACATGTCTCCATCCCCATCCCGGGGGAACCTAGACACCCCGCAAACCCATCGATGTCTGTCTGCTGCAAGCCCCAGTGATAAAGAAATTGATCCATTCTCGTCCCAGATTAATTATCGTGGCTTCCCTATGATTAAACTGAAAACTTAACTCCCTGCCTCATTTGAATGGATAAGAGTGATAGGAAGAGGAAAGCAAGATTTAAGAGCCACCGAACAAGATTTCTTTAGGGGGACACAGGAGGCCAGGCTTTAGGCTGCAGCATGGTTTCAGGCACAACCCTCCACCCCCGACCCCTTAGGGACGACCTGTGGTCAAGCAGGGATGGCATTATTAAATAATTAAAAGATGCAATTTCTTAATAGCAGTGCGATGGCCCGCAAAATTCCTGCTGCATTATCAGCAAAAGCAACAGGGCTTTTTCTAGCAAACCTTTTGCACCAGGGAGAGGGAGGCGCCCCCAACACCGGCGAAAGCAGGGCCTTGGCGAGAAAGGGATAGATAAGGAAGTGCGACCCAGGGGCCTCCCTGACCCCACTTTCTCTTGGGGACTCTTTTCTAAACAGCGCGAGGCGGGCCCTCCTCCAGCTCCACCCGGGTGGAGGGGGAAAGGGGTGCTCTCCTCGCCTCCCTCCCCATCCAGCCGGCTTCTCGGTGTTTCCCACCCGTGGCTTGCGTTCCCAGGCAAAGCTGCGGAAGAGAGGCCGAGCGTGTCGGGGACTGGAGAGGCTTGGCGCGCTCCGGAAGGAGGCGCAGGCTTTGGGGAAGGCTCGGTTCGCAAAGTTAGCGTAGACCCTGATAGGCTTCTCCGAGCCCGAGCCAGAGCGGAGCCCGAGTCTGAGCGGCTCGCGGGTCTCCCCTCGGGCCAGCGGGAGCTGATGGACGGCCCCCGGAGATCCCTCAGAGACTCCGGCTTGATGGCTGGAGCGCGCGCCGCAGGCGGCAGCCCCGGGGCCGCAGTCAGCGGACCTAAACCCATGCTATTAAAAGTGCGGAGGAATCGCCGGCGCGAGCTGGGTTCCTTCAGTTTTTCGGGGCTTCCCCAGCAGTCTCTAATGGAGGGCTGAGGCTCCGGGAGCGCTCCGCCGGGATCGGGAGGGACGGGTAGGAAACCAGCAGAGCGCGATCAAGTCGCTGCTTTGGGAAAGCGGTGCAGCGCGGCGGGCACCGCGCGGGGGGCGACTTTCCCCGGAGACCTGACCGTGGGCAGTCGGCGCGTCCCGGGCGCAGCTCTGCAGCCTCTTCCCCCAGCGGGGGCCAAATCCCCTCTCCCGGCGGCCTCGGCGCAAACCCCAGAGGAGGCCGGGCGGGCGAGAAGGGTTGGAGCGCACATCTGGCGGCTCTGCCCCCTGCGCCCACAGCTGGCACCCTTCTCCCTTTTTTGATTTTTAAATACATCTTCCCTTACCTCCGCCCACCCCCATTTCCTTTGCATTAGTGAAACCTTCTCTAGTCAGACCTCCTCCCCCCGACCCAGACATTCACATCTAGAGACCCCCTACCTCCCCCATTCCCCCTTCAGCCAAGAAGCCCCATCCTGGTGAGAGGAAGGCACAGGCGGGGATGCTCACCTGGGGCCCTGGAGGGTGGGCGCGAGCTCCGGCCGTCGGTCCCTGGCACAGGGCGCGAGCAGCGGTGTTAGCCCCGGCCCCAGTCCGGGTCCCATTCACAAGTCAGCGGCGGCTGCCAGCGGCCCCCGCGGCATCTGCGAGCGACTCTCCCCTCGGCTGGCGGCAGCCACGGAATGAGCCGCTGAGCGCGCTAGTGGCAGGAATGAGAAACCGGGGGGAGGTGGCAGGCTGGGGGTGGGGGGAGGAGGGAGGCCGCCGCTGGGAGGGAAGGAAAGGGCGGGGGGCGGAGAGGAGCGGAGGCCGCGAAAAGCAGCGAGCGGGGCCTCACGGAGGCTGCGGGGGCTGACCCCGTCCGAGCCCCTCCCCGCAGGGACCCTAGAGATGCCAACCGCTGGATTCGTGGCCTCCCCTCTCTCCCGGGCGCTGCGCTCCGGTTCCCTTGAGGCTCAGAGAGAGTCCGGAGCAACTGAAGTTGGGCTCCAGGGACGCACAGCCAATCAGGGAGGGCAGCGGAGGGAAGCTGGGGAGGGGGTGGGAGCCCCTTTTTCCTCCTTCACCCAAATCCGCTCCAGCTGGTCAGGCTGGGCCCTTGCCCGGGAGGCCAGGATGGTGGGTTGGAGGGAAGCATCGCCCAAGTAGGCTAGGCGGTTGGGAATTGCGCTGCCTCACTCTGTCACCCCACCTTCAGAAAACCCCTCCACGCTGGTGGCTGCTGCCCTGCCTCCGGCCCCCATCCCTTGCAAACGCTGCTTGGGGCTCGGGCGGTTAAACCTGGGAAGGAAGACTTTGGACTTGGAAGAGCCACGTCTCTGTTCTCTCCCAGCCCTCGCCCCGCCCCCCAACGTCTCGTGTGCAGAGCGGGGTGCGGGGAGCACTTTTCCAGGGTCGGCCTCGGGCCCGCCACCACTGAGCCCTACGAGGGTGCCTTGGCCCCCGCCTGCAGCGTCACTTGTTGCCTTAGGCCCCCTGGCCGCACACGAGCCGGGGCTCGGTGGAGAGTGCGGTTCTGCAGGAGAGAGGGCCTGAGGGCGCTGTGCCCGCATCCTCCCTCCGTCTTCCCCTTTTACCCCTCAAGGAGGACCCGCTA
>NW_017731359.1:7090892-7105239 GCF_001890085.2 Hipposideros armiger | reverse complement strand
GCAAAGCAGGGGCCAGAAGGGCCAAGGAGTTAACGGAACAGGAGGCCGAGACAGAAAAGAGAGAGGGACCGGGGCGCCGGGAGAGAAGGATGATGGCCGAGCACCGCCTTTAGGCTCGGGGCCGCCAGCCTGGGGCCCGCGAGCGTGCAGGGCTCCCCGAGCCCCGGGGCGAGGGGCGGGGTGGGGCTCCCCGGTGCCACACCCCGCCCCCGCCAAGCGCCCGCGTGCCTCCCAGCTACGCGGGAATCGGATTCCCGGAGGCGCCGCGGGCCACCAGCCGCCTGCGCCCGGCGCGAGCGGACTAGTCCTTGGCCCTCCGCCCTCCGCCCTCCGCCCTGCGCGTGTCCGTGGCGTTTGCATTGCCCTGTCCTCGCCTGGGAGGGAACGCTAAGTTTACAGCTGCCCGACTGCTTGCTCGTATGCTTCCCTCCCCACAAGCGAAGGCTTCCAAGGTGACAGGCCTCTAGGCACCGGAGACTTCATACCCTCACTGCACACATGCCGGGTGCCAGGGACTCATGAGGCCCAGGAGGCCGACAGCTTTGCCCGAGAGCGCTTCTCCCCCAAAAGTGCAGTGAGTCTGGCGCCATAGCTGCCTTTTCTGCCTCCACAGTTTGGTCCCTGACTTGACCCCTTTCCTCTTTCTGCCATGCTGACTCTCTCAACCTCTTAGTCTTTTCATATTCTACGTCCGTGTGCTCTGAGCCCTAAAACTTTGAATTGTCCTGGAGCACCGCCAAAAAGTCTCCACATTCACTCTGATGGGGCCTAGCGATGGTGCTGGGGTGCTCTGACCCCCATTTCCGCTTAGAAATGAAGTTACACTGGAGAGAAGGTAAGAGGGGCCCACTCTCCCTCAGAGATACTTTGGTTTTGCTCTTGTTTGGCTCCTCACTATTGTCTGAATTTTCTAATCCTTTCCACGTGGGCATAAGGGACATGGGAAGCTGATGTCAACCTATTACACATACACACAGGTGTATAGGATTTTGATGGGTAGGATCCTGGAGGCAGGTCCAAGGATAAGCCTGGTTACGTGTGATCTGACACTAGCTGGAATTTGTCCTCTGCTTTCTGGCTTTCTCATCTGAATTAATCCAATGATAGCAGTTGTTTTTGGTTGGTTGGTTGGTTTGTTGGTTTTTTCTTTTGTTTTGTTTTGTTTTGACCATCCCTTTCATGAATGATAGCATCATTGGATTATAAAAAGTAAGTTAAAAACTGTTTGATAGATTGCCACTGACATTGCACACCTGAATCAAATGGAACCCAGTGTGTAACGGCAGGCATCATTCCTTTGCACAACCCAGCAATTCTAAGCCTAAGATTCCACTCAAGAGAACTGAAAACATATACCCACACAAAGACATGTACCTGAATGTTCACAGCGTTGGTATTTATAATAGCCAAAATCTGGGAAAAATCCAATGTCCATCAACTGGTGAATGGATAAACAGAATATGGTATATCCATATAATGGAATAGTACTCAGCATGAAAAAGAAAAATACTGAAGCATGTTGAATCATGAATGAACCTTAAAAGCATAAGCTAAAAGCCAGAAACCACATATTGTATGATTTCTATTTATTTTAAATGTCCAGAAAAGTCAAATTTAGTGAGACAGAAAGCAGATCAGTGGCTGTCGTGGCTAAGGGTATGGAGAGGAATTCATTACAAATGGCCATTAAGGGACTGTGTTGGGTGATGAAAATGTTCTAAAATGGTGACAGTTGCACAGATCTATACATGTTCTAAAAATTAGTGAATACTAACCTAAAAAAGACAAAAAGAATCTCCTTTCACACCTTTATTCCCAGAGTATCTGTGACCTGCAGCTGAGCCCCAATGGGAAAACTTTTTGCAAGGTGGTTTTAGAGAGAGGAAAATGTTAAAAAAAAAAAAAAAGTCCTAGTTATTTGGAAAGATAACCATACTTCTATTCAGCAAGTCCTATTTTGGCGACTGTTTTGGAGAGTCTTATAAGTGTTAAAGCAAGTTAATTCCCCCCTTTCACTCTACTAAGTGATTAATTCCTGGGAACTAGAGTTAGGCATTCCAGTTCGTGACATTTTAAACACACCTACACATAGACACAGTACAAAGTGCACATTTCAGAGGGGGTTTTTTTTATGACTATGTTAGGATCTGTCTTAGAAATCCGTATCAAGCACTTGGGTGGAGTACTGTGTGATTATAGTTTAGATTAAAAAAGGAAAAGAAAAAGAGCCCACTGACAGTTTAAATTAAAAGATTCAGTTCATCTAGGCAGCCAAAAGTTTGGGTGTTTATCTTAACTTGCCTCACCTTTCCTTCACCTTCTTCTTCGAGGGAGGAAACCAGGGTTCAGGGCTGCTCTGGAGCTAGGATTAAACAGTCCCTCCTGCTTCCTGCCGGTTCCAATCCAGACAGAGATGAGGCCCAAATGGGCTTTTTCTTGTCTTTGTCCTTGTCAGCAAGAGGCTGATAGTTTCCTGTTGGTTCCTTCATCAAAGGTACCAGGCTCTCAACCCTTTGAAGTGCCTGTCCTCAGACTCTGAGGATAGCCAGACCCTGCTGAGTCAGTTCCTTGTTTCCACTTAGAAGCTCCAGGCTCCCCCAGGCCTTCTCAAAGCTTCTGGCCCTGGAGGCATCCTTTGCTATATGGTGTAAAAAGGGAGGCAGGATCCAAGCAGGGAAATAGTTTTATCACATTGAAGTGGGCTCCCGGCATGCCTTCCCCAGGCAAAGGCAGAACATTAAGAAGGATGGACCAGCGATGCTATTTCTGAACCAAGTATTTCAGATGGAGATTCTCACAGCTGGGCCCGTAGAGAAAAGTGGGAAGACCACGGGCCTTTGACCTGGGTCCCTTCCTGGTTCTGCCACTTACTAGCTATATGACTTTGGGCAAAGACTTTATCTCCATGAGATTCAGCTTCCTGTTCCGTATACTAGGTCTTATTATCTGTGCCTAGATTGTGGCAGGGATTAAATGTGTCCACGTACCTAAAGCAGTAAGCACTGTGCATAGAGCGGAGGCTCAATAAATGGAAGTCACTAAGTACTATTATTAATTATGAGGTCTGATTATTATCACACCTTAAATGATCTGAGCAAGAAAGGAGTCATGTTACAATTATGAATTATAATAATGATGGAGATTAATCTTAAATGGCATTAATAATAAAACTTCTGGTCAAGAATATTATAGCAGTTCAAATGTACGGACAGTTTAAAGCCTGTCTGGGGTCATGTTGCATTAGATGTGCCAACCTTGGGGTAAGGGGGCCCTGGGTTCATCATGTCCTAGTTCTGCCACAAATGCATTGAGTCACCTTGTATAACTCATCCCCTTTCTCTCAGCCTCAACTCCCCTAGTTCCCCTTGGGTGAGAGCTTAACCAAGATAAGTTCTGGAGAGGATCCTTCCAGAGCTGAAATGATCTGGAGTTCTTCAGTCCCACTCTTTATTCCTATAAAATGAAACATCACATATGTGCAATTCTCCTTTCTGCCACTAGGAGCAGTCATCCAGTCACCTCAAGCTAAGCCTTGACTCCAGGCATCCTTGTCTGTGAAACATACTCTCAACTCACTCTATAGTATTTCTTTGTCTTTTTCCCCTTACCTAGACTATAAGTTCCTCAAGGGCAGCGATGATACCCTTCTGGTTTATGTCTGTATCCCCAGCACCTTTTGTGTTAAATATAGAAATCAAAAAAATACATTTCATTATTTCATAATGTTAATTAATAAATATTTTGATTAGGGCCGGCCGAGTGGCGCGATGGTTAAGAGCTGGCTTGGGACGCCAGAGGGCCCCGGTTCAGATCCCACATATGAGGGCCAGGGACACTGCCCTCTACAGCTAAGATGCTGAACAACAGCTCAACCTGGAGCTGGGCTGCCATGAGTCGCCGGGGGGACGGCGTAGGCTGCAGCCCCTGTGGCAGTGGGTTGCCATGGGCTACCGTATGTAGCCGGTGGCCAGCGTGAGCAGCTAGCAGCTGCAGTGAGCGGCCGTCCAGAAGCCGGCGACTGATCTGCCTCACCTGGGAAGAGTGCAATGATGGTGCCAACTTGGGCCAGTGAAGCAACATCCTCCACAACTAGATTGAAGAACAAAAGGACAGCAACTTGTCTGTTCCCCTTCCCCCAATTCCCCAGCACTGTTCCCATCCCCCAATTCCCCAATAAAAATCTTTAAAATAAAATAAAATAAAAATAAATAAATATTTTGATTAAATTAATGCCAGTATAGCAGTCAAATATCACCACAATAATACTAGGTTGTGAGTGACCGCAGCACTAAAGGCCTTAAAATAATTATTTACTCTCACACATCTGTGGCCTGGCTGAGGTCTAGCCTGGGCTGGACTTCCTGTATTTCCTTGTCCTCTCCCTGGGACTAGCTTGGGCATATTCTCATGACAATAGTAACTACAAAACATCAAACAGAAATAGGCATGGTTTCTTGAAGTGTAGGCTTAGAACTGGAAACTATCTCTTCTATCTCATTTTGTTAGCCAAAGCACACCAAAAGATTAAGGGGTGAAGAAATATATCTTATCTTTTTTGTGAAAACAACTTTAGAGTTGCATGGCAAAGAGTGTGAAGACAGAGAAGGGCCATTAATGCCATCTGCCAAGGTAGGAACAGGTTTCCATCATGCCACCATTCTAGGTCATCTTGGGTGTCAGGTCACATGAGTTATATCCTGTCATCATGAATAGAATATTCTAGAACATCTAATACAGTGGCAGATCATTAGAGGAGACAGAGTCAGAAGGCAATTTCAGTCTCATACCAGATTGTCGTAACTCTGCCCTTCCTTTACTTTGAGGATCAGGTTGGAAAGGAAGAAAGCAAGCAGAAATAATAATATATTAATCACCAGCTTATATATTAAGCTAGGGAGTCTCACAACATTATATAAAATGCATTATTATTATTATTATTCCTATTTTGCAGATGAGAGAATTGAGGCAACAAGGGCATTGCATGAATTGCCCAATGTAATACAACTGATAAGTCTTAGAGTTGGGATTCCAACCTATTTCACAAGTTGTCCCACTGGCCTGCCTTTTAGTGAAGAAGCTCATGCAACATATTCTAGTCTTGATATGATTGAGGGTGGGGCATGGGAAAGGGAGAAGAACTTTTCTCAGCACACAAGGCAAGTGCATCCATCAGATCTCTAGGCACAGCACCTGGAACACAATAGATGCTGAATAAATATTCATAGAAGGGCAAACAATGACAAGGTGAAAGGAAGAAAGGGAGAGAGGGAGGGAAGGTCAACAGAAGCTGAGATGGTAAAAAAGGAAGAAGGACAATACAAGAGGAAAGACAGAAGCATGTCCACCTATTTGGAGAAACCTGTGGTTTCTGAGGGTCGGTTCCCCGTTCCCTGTTCCTAGAGGTGCTAAGGATGCGGCATCATGCACACCTACCTCCATCCCACAGCCTGGAAGGTGCGACAGGAGACAGCCCCTGACTGTCTTGCTGACCTTCTCTCCCTTGGTTGCTCAAGCGACACTTACGTTCTTGTCATTGTTCAAACACAAGTGTCCTTCAGATTCAAGACCTGTGCATTTCCGTTTCCCTCTGCAGCACCCCACCCTAGTTCTCATGGCTGCCTCCCTCATTTTGCTTATTTCACTATGACTTTTCTGGCTCTCCCATCAGCAGAAGCACCCAGTCAAACCCCAAACCCCTTAGACTTCTTTATTCATGTTCATACACATACATCTCCTTGCAATCGTATTGCATAGTTTTATTTACCCATTTTTATTGGTCCTCTCGCTCCACTAGGGTACAGGCTTCAGGAGGGCAAAGTACATCATCTCTCTTGTTCACTCCTGTATCTCGAGCGTCTAATACAGCGCCAGGCATATGGTAAGTACCCAGTCAATATTTGTAGAGCGAATACATGAATAGTAAATGCACGGGAAATGCTAACTGAATGAATGAATCCTAAAACCAAAAGCAGATGGATCACCTGCTTGAAGGTAAGCATGGTACAGCGTCCCTTGTTTACGGAGTGAATTTAATGATGCCGATTATTCACATTCCAAAAATGATTCTTCACTTCACCGAAGGTTTCATTCAAAAGCTAGTAAAAATAGTTACCTCCTGTAGTGCTTTTAAAAATATAATCCAATTTAGAGAGTGGTGGTCTGCAGATCACTTCTCTAGGATATATGAATGTTCTAAAATGAATTGCAGGTATGCATAATGACAATTCTACTTCTGATTCATAATTCTAGTTTGTTTGTTGTATGGACTAAGAGATCAGTTTATTAAAACACTTCACAGAAGGCTATTTCAATGCTCATATGTGCATACATTTACATTCTTTTTTAAACTTGTGAATAGGCACATTTAAATGTGTTTGTGCTCCAGGAGAACCATTGGAAATGTTATTTAAGATTGGTACTGGCTTGCTTTGCAAATCGTCCACGATTTGGACAACAGGATTTAAGAGAGATCTTCATTCCGATTTTCAATGTTGACTGTCGGTGCTGAAAAGGGGGAAGGCAGAAAATGTCCCTTCCCCAATGGAGAAAGCTGTTTAAAAAAAAGTGTCTTTGGCGTCCTCAGCTGAAGGTAGATGAGCTTACACAGCACAGGTTGCATGTTCAGTGTTTTATCTAGTTGTTGTATGTATTTCCCTGTTCAGTTGCCTTTTTGGTGGCTAAGAGCTAACCACAGAGTTTCCATAGAGCACAGGTGGGTCAAAACGCCATGCAGGATTATGCACAGGTGGCTCAAGAGCTTTGGTGTTGGAAATCATATTCCAGCAAAGCCTCTCCATTCTGGTTGAAAGTCACTTTAGTCCTGGGTCTTAAGCCGTGATTGATTCCTCATTATACAGAGCGTTGTTCTGCGCATGGGTAGAATTAAAGAGTAACACTTTTAATAGCTATTCATTGAATGCCTATTAAGTGCTTTAATTCCAATCCTTATGACTATCCTACAGAGTTAGTGTTCTTATGCCCATTTTATAGGTAAGGACGGGAAAGCTCAGAGAATTGAACAGCTTACTCAGTTTGCTACTAAATGAATTATTAAATGTGATTTAATTGCTCCACATCTACAAGGTAATATCACTGGGGAACTAATTTATTATATATGGGAGAAGTGGTGAGAAGAGGTGAGTGAATCCTTAAAGGTCTGCTTTTAAGCTGAGCATTAAAATATGTAGAGGACTTAGGATAAGTGTCGGGAAAGAACAATCCATAGAAGGAATAGACTGTGTAAGGGCATTGAGGCAGGATGGGATTTGGAGTGTTTGAGGACCTGAAAAGGATCCAGAAGGCTCCTGCCTAATGAGTTTTAAGGAAGGACACAGAGACAAATAACCTAGGCCTTGGCATCATAGGGCCAGGAAAGAATCCTCAATTGTACCTCAGATGCAATGGGCAGTTGTGCATTTTATTTTATTTTTTTTTAAGAGAGAGTGATCTGATGGCATTTGTTGACAAAGAGCATTATGGCTGTGCGCCGGCGAGAACAAGAATAGATGCGTGGAGACTTACTGTTTACCAGGAGGCAGGGGCTGTGGACTAAGGCAGAGGCCGCAAAGAAGGGGGCACATTCTAGGTGTGTCTGGAAATGGAAGCAGGACGTTGTGCTGCATGGGCGATGGCAGGCGGGAGAGAAAGATGTCAGGGATCATTTTCAGGTGACTGACTCAGGCTGTTGGGTAGATACAGGTGCTTCTTATTCACTGGAACAAGTCTGGGGAACTACCAGGTGTAGCAGGTAAGGTTCCCCAACCTGCAGTTTTGTGAAGCCATTTCGACCACTAGGCTGCTCTCCTTTCCTGTGCCCACAAAACATATCCTCCTGGGTGGAGCGGGGGGAGTGTTGTCTGAAGCTGACTTAGTGAAAATTAGAACTCACCTGCTCTGAGCAGGAGACCTGGGTGGACTCTGACTCTGACCCAAAGCTTGCCTTGCTCTGAGCCATTCCTTCCTGTCTAACTTGAGGAGGAGTGCTGTGTTCCCATTTCCCTCTGAAAGCCCAGCGTTAGTGATCACGATCGCGCCAGGCATAGGTTTTCAAAACCGCGTCCAAAGGATACATTGATGCTGATCCCGTGTCAGTTAGAGCCCTGTCCAGAGACACAGGTGAACCAGGACACGGGGCAGTGGTGATGGCCAGAGGTCACTCAGAGGCATTCAGGGGACCCCAGAGCTCAGCTGCAAAGTCAGCCAGGCTCCCTGGGATTGCCACTCAGGGACATTTGTCAGCGACTTGTTGCCATTCATGGCATTCAGGGAATTTTACCTGCTGCCGTTTTCCCTAAAATGTCCACACCGCTGCTCATCTCCTTTTCTCCTCTGCTCCTGTCAGGAGAGGGAGCAGAACTCCATGGCGCTGAGAGCTGCCCATGTATGAATTCTGGCTGTGGACTTCGCTTGCTGTAGGCAAATCCTTTATCTCTGTGAACCTCAGTTTCCACATCTGTAAAATAGTGATAACACCTGTGCCTACTGCAGAGCGTTCTTGTAAGTTAGAAAGGCGGCAATTCACAGTGCCCAGAATAAATACTGTGAGTGTTTTCCTCCTTCTGCTCTGCTCCCCCACCTCCTCCCTACAACTCTTCGTTATCTTTCGTGTTTCAGAAATGAGCTAAGGGATCAAACATTTCAGAAAAATATCCCCTGACTTTTCCCTCCCCACAGAGTCTCATCCATAATTTGATCTCGCCATGGTGTATTATGCTCTAGGCTTGGCTCACCCCTGTGTCTCTGCAAGAAATGTCTCGAGACCAATAATTATTGATACTTTATCACTGTATCTCAAGCATACAGGCATACAGTAGATATTCAATAAATGTGTGCTAACCTTTACTGCCAAAGGGAATGGTTGAAGAAGGAATCCTGGAAGAAGAATGAAGAAGGCAGAAGAGGAGGAAAAGAAGTCCCATATGTCGTGTCAGATCCTCAAGAGAGGTTTTGGTATAGAAGATGAGGGGAAAATAGAGTCAAGTCAGAATCCATTAGCTGGCCCAAAAGGCATCAACGGCTCTTTGCTATGTGACATATAGTCATGCTTTAGTCGTTAGTACGAGTAATTCTTGATGGACTAAGACATGTTTATCAAAAGAGGCAGAATTTGCCATGTATTTACAGTCTGAAGTGCCCTCCTGTGGCTTTTGCGTACACCAACGGGAGGGGAAAATGCAGCCAGCCAGCCTAATTTCTTTAAGTCCGATGAGCCACAGAAGCAAACATTGGAAGATGTTCTACCCAATATCCAATCATCAGATAAAACTGTTTGGGATATGGCAGATGTAGAAAATGAAGCAAGGCTGTTTTTTTCAGCTAAAAGTTTGTGCATTTACAAAAGATACTGGTCGACGAAATAGAGAGATTTCGCCAGACCAGCACTTAGGAGGAGGTAGGATTTCAAAGCAGAAAGGCCGCTGAAAATTGGAGTCAGTCCTCTCCATCCATCCCCTTCCTCCTGACCCTCTTTCTCACCCTCAAGCCTAACAGCCAGTAATTGCTTTCCCATGATAAACATCTTTTACTTTCCTTTAGTTAACAGTGTGGCTTCTAGAATACTTATATGTTTTATTTGGCCAGTGTCTGTCTTAAATATCATGTCATAAATTGAAAACACCAGCAGCCATAGTGGCAGCAGCATCCTAATCAGCTACTAGAAGGACAGGTGCCTTCCCTACATTATTGCTAAGTATCATGACTCCCGTTTTGCTGATGAAGAGCCTACAGTGTCAGGTGATGAGCTGTATGTTCAAGTTCATTCAGCTTAGACATTGTGGAGCTTGGACCTAAATATAGCTCTCATTCCTGGTGTTTCTCAGATGAAAACTGGTAAGCATTCACTGTGCTGGGATGAAAACTTCCTGTGAACTGGACATTTAACATCTTAGACTGTGTCTATATGCTGAAGCAAAATGCATAGAAACCTGTCGTACCCTGCCCCTCTCCAAACGCCCGTAGCATCATCGTGTTTGCATACACTTCCACCTGCAAAGAACAAGCTTCCCACTCCCTGCGCTGGCTAATTCCAACTTACTCTTCGAAAATGCCATGTTCTAGCCTCCAGAAATATTTGGCTGATACTCCTCGCCCTTCTCTCTCTCACGTTATGAGTCTGAACTTAATATCCGCCCTTTGTGTTCTGCGCACCAGCACCACGTGCCTAGATCCAATACGGTACCTGACCTGCCATTTAAAATTTTTGTTCTTCTAAAGCTCTGATTGCTTTAAGGGTAAGGGCCATATTTGATACATCATGTGTATCCCCAGAACCTAATACAGCCCTTAGCAAATGGACTGTACCAATGCACGTGAGGATAAAATATGAGTAATAGCTCACATTCATTTAATGTAAATGGGCCAGACACTGTTCTAAGCACTTTATGTGTAGACTCATTTCATTCTTGTAATATACAGTGAGGTTGAAGCCTTTGACAAGGATCTTTTCTAACAGGGGGGAGGGGGGAGAGAGGGAGGAGGAGGGGAGGAAAAGGGAGAAGGGGAGAGAGAAAGAAAGAGACAGGGAAGGAGGGAGAGGACAAATACGCATATAGCTTACTTGTGTAAACACACACACGTCACAGATCTGGATATTTTCCTTATTCATACACTCGATAAGTTTCAACACAACTTACTTAGCTGCATGGACAAGCACGAAGTGTCAGTCATAAGCGGTTCTCTGTCCCCTGTGCTCTGCTATAGACTGTGCTTGAGTTTTCAGTCCAGGGTGTCACACTGATGCTCAGGACATTAAAAGGCTTGGAATGGGAGACACATGGAGAAATGACTTGAGGATGTATAGTTTGGAGAAGAGAATGCTCTGGAGGGACATAATAACTTTGTTCAAATATCTAAAGGGCTGTCATGAAGAAGAGTGATTGGATTTATTTTCTTTGGCCCCAGGGGAAACAAAGCTGGGACTAATGGATGGAAACTTCAGGGAGGGAGAGAGCATGCTGTTAGGTCTAAAGGGTATTTGGCCACAAAGTTCTCCGCCACTAGATCTTATGTTCTTCTGGATAGAGAGCTTTGGGTCACTTCAGGCATAGGAATTCAGACTGTTTGTCCCTATGACAGATATTGTGCTGTTTCACAGGGGATTTCTGCTATGGGTAGGAAAGCATGTTACAGGACCACCATGGTCTTGTCTAAGTATAAATTGTAATGGAAATTGTAACAAATCTAGTTGGAGGGAAAGGTAAGGGAGGGGAGGGGAGGGGCATGGGGGAGGAGAGCGAGGGGGAGAGGAGGAGATTGAAGGAGAGGAATAACGTAAAATAATCCTAGGCTTAAGCCAGATTTATTTTGGGAAAAGATGATACTGTTTCTGAAGTGTCCTAATTTCTTGTGCATCTAGCTATACATTGCTGATTGTACAGATTGTAATTATCAATGACAGATTCATTTGTTTGACTCTTTCTTTGATGAATCCATTTAATTATTTGGCCAGTGCACCCTTTGTAGGAAGAGCTGCCTCACAATTGCATGAGAACAGAGCAGTTTGTGTGTGTGGCTCATATACATCTTCTCAGAAAGAGAAATCAAGAGGGACTTAGGTAGAGTAAGTAAAATAATATGAATAGCAATTGGAAGATAAAAGATGACAAGAAGATTTTGGGATATCATCATCACATCAAGAATAATAAAATTAAACATATATCTGAAAGCAAATGATTCTAAGCAATTTTGGTAGAGATCATCTCTTCCCCTAAGGGCACTTAAAAACCCAAGTTGGATGAGCTGATTCAGATAAACGTGTCAGCCTCAGTGGACTAAATAAATGGAAAGCATACAAAAAGTGCTTGTGCCTATTTTTTTTTTCACATATGATGTTCTTTTTAATGTTGTACATTAACCAGCCATTTTTAAGACCCACCACCGCTATGAAGTCTTTATTCACATCTCTGATTCCTGGGTTCCCTCTCAAGCTCCTATAGGAGTTATCCTCTGTATCACAAAATTAGATTCAGAATCATGTGTTGTACTACTGGTATTTTGTTTTTCTTTTGTGTGTACTTTCTTTTCCCATTCAAGTGGAAAGTAATGCACCTAGCAGGTTGCAGTATCACTAGGGAAATGCCAACAGGAGGTCTTCAGGTAACTTTCCAGGGTAATCAAACTTTGAAGAAGACACTGAATTTGAAGAATTTGCTGAATTTGAAGAATTCACTGTATTTCCACCTTCAGTTTTGCAAGTCCAAAATTCCAGTCTTGTCTGAGCCCCAGAAACGATGATTGATTTTCCTAATACTTGAGTTATCTTAATGTTAAATGGAGACAATCTGGCCGAAACAGAAACTCATAATCCCAACTACTTGTAAGGCAATGAAGACAACTTCATTCACCAGAGTTTCCCCTAAGAGGAGCCCCATGTGTGTTTTGAAGAAATTAATATGTGGACAGTGAGTAGCAAGAAAGCACTCAAGTGGAGAAAAATGGCTCCCAGGTTGCCTTTTCAAGGACACCATAGCTCCGGGGGATTTTTTTGCTGTAACTGATCACTTTGATTGGTTGAGGGAAAAAATATCAGGAGTCAGAGTCAAGGTGGATCTTTTTTTCCCCCTTCACTTTTTTTCTTTTTAAATTATAGTTGAAATACAATATTATATATTATAGTTTCAGGTGTACAACATAGCGATTTTACATGTATATACCTTACGATGTGATCACCGTGATATAAGTAGTAACCATGCGTCATCATACAAAGTTATTATGATATTGACTACATTCTCTGTGCTGTACATTACATCCCCATGACTTATTTATTTTATAACTCTTAATTGAGCCAGATTGCCACACCACACAACTTCAGGTGGCACCACAGGCATCCAAGCTAGGATGTGACTATGAGAAGAGCAATGTCTAATGGGGATTTTTTTCATATTGCATTCTTCATAGAGGATGCAATGCACATCCTCTATTTTCCTGTCAAACACCTTTAGTAAGTTTATCGTGTTTGACAATGCTTCTACTTGTATGACACTGGATTGTTTTGGGTGTGGGATATTAGAAAGGGGCTGAGTTAAGAATCTGAGTTGCCATGGGTGAAACAGAGTGCGTTCCCTGCACTTTATAAACTCAAGAAGAGGACATTTGGGTTACACATAGTTAGGGGATATTAATATCTAGCTTGGGGGGTTTGTTAAGAGGATTAAACAAAAAGAAAATGTAAACTATATGTAGATAGTAGATACTTCGCATGCATTTACCATCTTCTTATGGGAAAGCAAATGTGTATCAACTACTCATAAAAAATTAACCATGACGGTGAAGTTGGTAACAATGTTGGTAGCTACACTTTTGTTCAAATATATTAATATAATCAGTTTTGCTACAGCCCAAACTTTCTGTTGCCCAGGAATCATTTATCTCTTTGTGATGATCATATTTATCATTTATTTTATTTTAGGGTTTGTAATCTCAGGGTTTATTGTTGTTGTTGCTGTTATTGTCCTGAGTTCTGGAGACAGGAGACTGACAACTTATAAAAACCCCAATTTTAGGCAACATTCCCAACACTTAATGGAAATTTCTTAGGACAGGAACCTTGCTTTTCTCATTGTCTGCATTCCCAGAATTTCTAGCACTGAATTTCTAGCGCGCACACACACACACACACACACACACACACACACACACACACACACAAATATGTCCTGGGGTCCCCTTGATGGAAGTGTCTATATTACATTTCACACATTTCTTACAACAAAAACCTTTGCCTTATTCTTAAAGTCTATTTAAGTACATTTTCTTGGGTTCCAGTAAATTAAAATTTGTAGCAACTTAGTCTGTCTCTCTCAAAACACATTTGTAATGCTTGGTACTCTTTGTCCTGTTGTTCTCTGTGTGTCATATATCATTATACTATGTTGCATTTCTTAAAGAGAAAACCCACAGAAAGTGTGTTTGTTAAAAAAAAAAATTATTATTATGGCCTGTAGCAATTAAAGCTTGAAATTAGAATTAAGGATTGAGCATTTTGTTGCAGGCGGCTCTATAGATATATTAATATTGTGGCAAGGTTTTTCTTTGCAGGCACAAAGTCGTCATTAGGAAACATAATACTCATTTTTTGCTTGATTAATTGCTACAAAGGCATAACAAAATATATATTGTGTGTTGGAGCATGTACCATTTGCAAAATTATAAGTCATGGATAAGCTGAGGTATGAATCCAAAGAATTCTGTAAGAAACTTGCAGAGTAAGTATGAAATTTGCTTTTTCAAGTACTTTTGGTAAAGAGAATTTGTGCACTTAAAACATGAAGAAATACACCTTGAGAACACAATTCACAATCTAAAATAGTCTGAGTTCTCCTCCCAGCTTTCCAAATCTACCATGGCTTTA
>NW_017731359.1:7082919-7085797 GCF_001890085.2 Hipposideros armiger | reverse complement strand
GAATCCATGCTCTTCCCAAGGGAACATAATGACTTCCACACTCACATATGGACAAAGTGAAGCCCAAAGCCCTACTGGGAACACCAGCATTCAGTAATGCAGCCCTCAGATGAATTGATCAGGCAGATGGAAAGCACGGCATGGAAAGGTTGAGGGAAATGGTTACGTTCTAGAAGCAGAAAGGTACTGATAATAGCAAGGTTACTCCACATCATGCATTTTCCATATAAAAAGCATGTGCACCTCACCAACCATCAAAATAAGGGTGATCCAGCTCGTTCAAGAAAGTATTTCTTCAAATCACTGTATTTCTGGAGCATCTAAAAAGGACTAAAGCATTCACTTCTAGAAATGGCCAGGAGTGGAGAACTAAAGAATTAAAGAATCTGCTCATTAGCAATACAAGAAAAGAGTTTACCAAAGCAATGCATTTGGTATAAAGTCAAAGCCTGGCCAAGGAAACCCAGTGTTGGAGTACAAGTTGGTTTAACCCTTCTGGAAGGCTCTATAAGTTATCTTGAAAACCTCACTCAGAAAACTTACCTCCCATTCTGTTTTTACCCAGTTATAATGACATTATTTCAATTATTTGGTACAAATGCTTATTAAGCCATTGAGAAGAAAAAAATGGAAGTAGCTTAAATGTCCAGTAATGATAGTTGGATAAGTAAAATGTGACTCATCTGTTTGAAGAAAGGTCACCCCCACTCTTAAACAACTCATTTTTCACAAGTTCAGAATAATGTGTGAAGGTAGTTTAGCTTTTATTTATTTNTGGGATCCGAACCAGGGCCCTCTGGCGTCCCAAGCCAGCTCTTAACCAGCGCGCCACTCGGCCGGACCTACTGCAGCATTATTTATAATGCATTAGCCAAGATATGGAAACAACCTAAGTGTCCACCAGTAAATGAATGGAGAAAGATATTTTACAGACATACCATTGGACATTATCCAGAAGATGTCCTCTTTGCAATAACAATCCAAGATACTCTGTCTTTGACTCCGCCATTGAAATGTTTAAGTCCTTGCAGGCGGCAAAGAGAAGACTGAGTACACTCGCTCTTAGATCTTGGCCACACCCAGTGGTCAGAGCTCATGGCGTGGTCCTCGTGGAAAGAGCTGAGAGATGTGGGGGAGGATGTAGGTTTTGGGAGTAGAGTGAATGTCTTTGCCACAGTCAGGCTTTGAGAATCATTTACCTCTAAGTTTCTTTCTTTCTCTGGGAGATATGATGTTGTAGAGAGAGATGTAATCTGTTTTCCTAGGGAGCCATACCCTTACTGCGATGACTGCACTGCATCAGCGAGGGCTTCTCCTTGCCTTCTCCTAGACTATTAGGCACATAAAATGTGTGAATCTGTTATAGTGATGCTGTCAATTGTGCTCTCACTCCTTTTGAAACCACATTGTTTAAGTTTGTATTCCCACCTGAATGTGCTGCCAGCTGGATGCCAACGTAATGCCTGCTGATATGTAGAAGGCAAAGGTTTTAAGTTTTAGCCTTTAGTTTTTTTATGAGCCAACTTGAGTCAGACTGCCTGCTTTCTGATCTCAGCTCCATTATTTACTAGGTATGCGAGTTTGGTAAGTGACTTAACCTCTCTGAATCTAATTTCCTCTTGAGCAAAATGGGGGTAATTATAGTTTCTGCCTCATGGGACTGCCATATATATTAAAAATGATAATCCACATAAGTGCTTAGCACAGGGTCTGGCATATGGAGGGCCACCAATAAACTTTGTCTACTCTTTATAATAGGCTATCTTGACGACTGCTGATCTGCCAATATCTAATACAGAGAAACTCCTCCTCAATGCCTCACCCAGAGAAATGGATTTCACAATTATACTGCTGAGAGAGGAGCCTTTTTTCCATGCCTTCACATTGATCAATTTCAGTTCATTTCCACACCTTCTTATAAAGCCAGCTCTGACCCCATCTTTTAACTCTAAACAGTGATTCTATGACAGTTAAAATGAAATTAGCAAAATGGTCCTTTTCTGTCAATGAAAGTCTATCAGCTCTAAAAGGGTGGTGCACAATGCCTTGCATTTCTTCTCCTCTATCGTACATGAAGCTCTCTGTTATCTAATAACAGGAGTCTGTTAAATCATGCAGCATAAACTTTCTTCCCCCGAGTGGCAAGTGAGCTATTTTCAACTTCCTGTTGTGACACCATGTTCAAGGTTGTGTCAGCGTGCCTTTTCACGAGCTGTGTGCATCTTCTTCAGGACAGTGTATTGAGGTCTCTTTCTTAAGATGGTCTAGGCATTGCCCTGGATGTCCAAGTTGAATTGTCCTTGAAAAGGTGCTTTCCTGCTTAAATAAAATACTGCAGGCTCCGCCTGCCTCAGAGACTCATAATATATATTGGCACATCAGTATACAGTCACACATCCAGCGTGTATATCCCTGGACATTCTCAAATAATATCTGTTCAGCTCTGTTCAACTGATCACTTGCAAAAGTAATCTGGCCTTGAAAAAATTTATTTTCACAAAAAAGGGGTGCTTCAAAGAAGAATATATTTGGCAGGATTATGGGCAGGATTGATTATAACTTAAGCTATGGGATTTGGCCTACTTCTCAGGTTTTGAAAGATAATAATAAAGGAGCTATTGCTTGGCTTGATCCATAGCTTACGTTATCACCAAGAGTCATCAAATTCAGAAACAAGTAAGAATGGCGATGGCCAGGACTGGGGAGTTGTTATTTAATGGACTCAGAGTTTCAGTCTGACAAGGTGAAAAAGCTCTGGAGATGCTCTGCACAACAAGATAAATGCACAATAGTACTTGATGCTGCTGAACTGTACACTTAAAAATGGTTAAGGTGGTACATGTTATATTACGTGTAGCTTATCACAATTAAAAAAATT
>NW_017731359.1:7076486-7077881 GCF_001890085.2 Hipposideros armiger | reverse complement strand
GGAGAGGTCAGATTAAAAGCAGAACTGGCATTGGTACAGGAGAAATGGGAAGAAGAGAAGTGAAGACAGTGAATGTACATCTCGTTTTAGGAGTTCTGCTGTAAAAGGAAACCGAGATACTGGACAGTAGTTTAAGGAGGTTATGGGATAAAGGGAGCTCTTGGTGAGATGGGGAATGTTACAACAGTGCTTTTGTGCTATGACAGTAGTGATAGGAGAAGTAAGGGAAACTTGATAATATAAGAAAGAGAGAAGATAGCAGGGAAAGAGATATCCTTGGCCAGGTGAGACAGGCCTCAGGGCACACTGGAGAAAGTCCACCTGGGAAGGAAGGTGAGTTCACACACCATGACAAGAGCAGAGACACACCCTTGTGGACATAGATGTGGAGATTTTGGTATATTTGATGATGGATGCAGGTGGAATTGCTCTTCTGACATAGCTTCTATTTTCTCAGTGAATCGAGAGAAGTGATGTGCTTTCCCCAAGTCACATAGCAAAAAATCACAGAGCTGTCTGGGTTCCAGATTCCAAACTAGTCTTTTTCATGACACCACAATGGCAGCCTAACCTTCTTCAGGGTAAAATCTAAAACGCTCCCATATTTTAGACATGCTCATTTAGTGTTAATATTCTGAAGAGAGGTAGGTCAACATTCAATTACCAAAGCTTGAATTGGAACCATTTTTCCTGGCCAGAGGCATCCATTGAACTTTTCCACTTAGACAATAGTAATCCCTTAGCCGAGTTCCTGAAGTTTCCAAAGCTCAAGTTTGATCATAATAACCTAATCTCCATAGAAGATTATGAGGTCAGAGGTAGCACCGCTTTTCAAATTCGTAAATTAAGGCTCAGCAGGATTAAGAAACTTTATCACTGTTGGACCCACACTCCTAGCACAGTTCATAGGTCTCACTAAGTATTTGGTGGATGAAAGGAGATAACCTATCTTGGGAATTTTATTACTTAGCTGGCTTTCAGTTGCAATGAACAGAAAACCCATCCAAAAGTTGCTTAAATGATACTACGCCCATTTTAATTTAAGTCCAAGACAGTTTAATTCAATGACGCATCATCATCCCAGTGGGCCAGGTTTCCGCCAGCCTCACCTTTTGCCATCCTTAACTTCCTGTTTGTCCAGTTAAAGAGCCTGGCACATGCAGCTCGCACTCTACCTAGAGGGTGGTCTAAGGGAACATTCCCATCTTGTGTTTCTTTCAGATCAAGGAAAGCTTTCCTAGAAGCTCTCCCAGGTTCCGACTGGAGATTCATCTAGATTTTGTACCTACACACTCCTAAACCATGTAATTGGCAAGATAAATGAGATCATCATGATATGACCTTAGAACAAGAAATATTTAGAACATGAAATTGAGGGGGCTCAGTCTCTCTGGG
>NW_017731359.1:7073736-7074800 GCF_001890085.2 Hipposideros armiger | reverse complement strand
TTTTTTCTTCCAGTAGGCATTTATGGAGAGGTGATGACATTGTAGACACAGTTCTGGGCAGTGAATAAAATCAGCCAAACTGCTACATCATGCTGCTTATATTATAATGGGGGTGAGGGAGGAAGGCCTGTGAGAAACACATAAACATGTAAGAGAAACAAATAAGTGTATAGTATGTTTGTTGATGCAACTCCTTTGGGAAACATTAAGTAGGATAAGAGTATAGAGTGCTATTGATGAGGGGTTATTTTATGTACATTGGAGAAGATGATATTTGGACGGAAGCCTGAACAAAGCGGGGCAGCGTCCAGGTAGATACTGAAGACAAGCATTCGGGCAGAGAGGACACCAGATGCAAGGGCCCTGGGGGTACTTGGAGTCTTCTAGAAGAAAAGGAAGCAAATGTGTCTTAAATGAAGTAGGGAAAGTAGTAGGAAACGAGGTCGGGGTGATGATAGTGGCAGGGAGAATCACGTGAGCCTTGTAGACAAGTATCAGGACTCGGACTTTTTTACTGAAAGAGCTACAAAGTTGTTGGAGGACTCTGTGCTCAGGTGTGGCATGTTCTGTCTTAGCAAGGTCATTCTGGCTGCTCGAAGGGGCCAGATTGGGGGCAGGGCAGGCAGAACAGAATCAGGTAAGGAATCAGTGGCTTGGACTCAGAGACAGCAGGAGGGAACAGGAAGAATGTTTGGATTTAGAATATTTCAGAGGTGAATCTGACAGGGTTTGCATGTGAACTGGAAATGAGATGTGAGGATAGAAGACTCAATCATGACACCTAGGTTCGTGCACTGAGAAACTGGTAAGATAAGGTTGCCATTTTCTGAGAGAAGATTGTAGAAGGGCCAATTTGGGAATGGGGTGGGAGGAAACCATGAGTTTGGTTTGGGAATGGATTAATTTTGAGATGTTTAGTCAAATATGCAGATAAATGCATGAATTCAACACTCTAAGGGCTGCATGAGATAACATAGGGATTAAGCATAACGAGATAGGAGTTCCAGAATCAGTCTCAGGGCACTTTACTATTTAGAGCTTGGGAAGATGAAGAAAAATTAAAA
>NW_017731359.1:7053420-7072076 GCF_001890085.2 Hipposideros armiger | reverse complement strand
ACAGTTCCTCATGTTGTGGTGACCCCCAACCATAAAATTATTTTCATGGCTACTCTATAACTGTAATTTTGCTACTGTTATGAATCGTAATGTAAATATCTTTTTGTTTTCCGATGGTCTTAGGCAACCCCTGCGAAAGGGTTGTTCGACCCCCAAAGGGGTCGCAACCCACAGGTTTAGAACCGCTGGTTTAGAGGCTAATAAAGATGAGTTCAAGATGAGCAAGGAAGGGAAAAGGGAGTGTCTGGGAGTGAGCAGCCAGTGGTCTCATATCCAAGGGGAAGGGCTGGGATTGGAACACAGATATTTAACTGATTCCAAAGGTTCTATCCTTGAGTAAATTATTATCATTTTTTCCTTCTCCTTCCCCTGCCTCCTCCTCTCCCTCCTTCATTCTTCCTCCTAGTCCCCCATACATTTTTGCTTTGAGTGATCTAGCAGCCAATGCCAATTAGTTCAGCTTAATTCCTCATGTAACACCTTAAATGGCCAGATACTGAAAAACCATAGTTCTGAGCACAGTATAGTTCATCTAGGACTAGTCTATGGTCCCCCCCCCTCCGCCACCCACACACCCTCTCACAACTTTATAGATCTTGGTTGAACATTATTTTATTAAGTCATTAAGAATAGATTTTATACTAATATAAATCTACATATGAGACTTAAAACCAGATTTGCAGAGGTCAAGAAACCCATTACCAGCCCTATTGTTTATCTGATGATGATTCTACATCAATAAGATAAGGAGTGACCTGTTTAAGGTCAAGGTCAAGTCTTAAAAAAACAAACGATTGAATGGGAACCATATCAGGTGCTATAGATGCAAATCAAAGGTTTTAAGATGGCCTTCAGGCTCCATCTGATGGCCTCTCCCTCATCCTGCTACTGCTCTGACCTCACCTGCTGCCACCTGCTCGTTGGTTTCTTTTACATAGTTCCCATAGGGGTGCTTCCTGCCCTTGGCAGTAACTGATCCTTTGCCTGGAATTAGCATCACCTTATTATGAGGCTTCCTTTTACCACCATTTGTAAAACATTCCCCTACCTTCTAACCACTAGCACTCTCTATTCCATTTCCTGGATTATTTCTCTTCCTAGCACTTTACAGCCCCAGATACACTATCTATTTGTAAAGTTGTATTTGTCTTTTTTTTCCCCCACCAGAAAGTAAGCTCCAGTAGGCTGTGGTATTTTTTTCTATTTTATTCCTTGTTATACCCTGATTGCCAAAGATAGTGTTTGGTATTTAGTACACGATCATTGTTTCAAGAAAAAATGAATACATCGTAATCTTTGCTTTCAAGAAGCTCCTAGCATATTGTTAAGGCAAGCCAACCAATCAACCGACCAGCCTACTGACCAACTGAGCAGCCCAGCTGTAAGCCAACCACCCTCAGCTGGGGCATTAACAGCATGAGACTTAAGGGCACCGTATAGAGTTGGGCTGCCTAAGACCCATCCCCAGCTCCACCAGTTCAGCCTGATGTGTTTAGGGAGGTTTTCTAAACTCTGGAACCCTTAGTTCCTCCGTCAGTGAATGGATTTTTTGAGGAATTCGATAATCTCTGTAAAACACTTTACACAATGCCTGACATAGTATATGTGTTGAACACATATACAATTTTGTTGTATAGAGAAAAATGCTACATTCAGTGGCACATATGAGCCCTGTCTGAGGAGTTCAGAAAAACAAGAAGGAAATGAGCCTCAAACTTGGGTGCTTTGTAAAAACGTATTCATTATTTTCAAGAGGGTGAGGGTATGTTAAGTTTTTAGTCCCTTAAAACTTTTCAGTTTAGGGAGATGTGCAATTATTCCTTTTTATCTCTTTAATATGGATCATCAATCCATATTAAAATTGGAGCGATTAGTGTAAGAATGGAATCACTTCTCAGGTGCTAAAACATCAGCAAGTGGGGTGTACCTGAAGAAGTACCTTTGATTTGTTTTTCACCACAATTTTCCTCTTGTTTCACATGCAAGTGAGTAAAAACAGGAAAGCTCAGAGTTATAATTCAACTAAAGAATAATATTACATAAGCAAATATAATATAGCTACCTATGTCATCACTCATTATGTAACTGATTTCTATAATATCAACATTTCTATATCATTTTAATGTTTCTCTTGCTTTCAAAGTAGAGAATACAAGGATTTCTTCTGCTTAATTGTACATACCTAATATATAGACTATTAAGCCTTGATTTGTACAGAGTAGGTGTACAAAGAGCATTAAAGTTCAAAACTATAAACTGCCATGATAATTTGTTTTTGCAAGTAATATGCGACTTGTGTCAAAGGAAGAAAAATACACACATTATTTCACTTAATGACCATTATCTAAGAAATGTTGCATCATGATTATTTTGTATTAGTTCTACTTGCATTCATGTTCAATGGATGAAAGCTGAATTAAAAGGTGACATTTGGGCTATTTCCTAAAAAAAAAAAAAAGAAAAAAGAAAAAAGAAAAAAATGTGATTTCTCTATCTTTAAATGCATTGCCTTGGCTCATGTTTTCATCTAGGCAACTTTGCTACTTTAATATTACTTAAAATTAAATTTGTTCTTTGGTTCGTTACAATGGTTAGCAAGTTAATAAGTTTATAAATCATAATTAACTACTACTTTCTGTTCTATTGCCCTTCCGAATTGCTTTCTTTTTGACTTTTTTTTTCCTACCTCCCTATGTAATTTGCCACATGCAAGCTTTATTTTGAAGATGGGTAGACCTCATTTTCAGGACTCATTTGATGGGTAGGCTTCGCTGGCAATGCATAACTATGTCGTGAGTTATCCACATGTGAGTGTGTGGGTGCATATGCTTGCACGTGCATGGTGAACATACACGTGCACATAAATGCTGAACTGTCTCTAGGGAGCATCGTTTTATAAAGATTCTCCTCTACTTGGTTGGGTGCAATTCCGGAACCATGTCGATTCCAGAATTCCATTAGGGACTCCTTATTTCTGTACAATAAAAGGAAGTCAAATAAAGCATAATGAATTTTCAAACACTTCAGCAGAGCTTTAGAATGTTCAAAGAGAGCATCAGAAGGCCTCCGTCATTAAGATTCTACTTAGGGAATGTGGGTGAGCTTCGTTAGAATGTGGAGCCACAGGGGGCAGGAAGGATTCCTGCAAATGCCTCTTTCTTCATCATCGCATCACATCACACACATCTTCCCCACTGGATTATCTAGAAAGAACTGTGAGTTTACAAGGAGAGTTGCAGAGGCAAGTGGTTATAATGAACAGATCATAGGCCTAACCAGACAGAAATGTTTGCAAGCCCTTCCTCGCCCTCTGACAAGCCCCACCCTCACAACATGCCTGCTCACCGGGATGCCAGGTACACACTCGCTTGTCCGTGTTATCTTAAACCTACAACACATTCTTTCCTAACCCTCTACCTTTCTCACTCCTGGTTGTTACTCATTTTCTTTGTGATTTTCTTTTCATTCTTGTTGAAATAGTTTAAGTTGTATACTGATGCCAAAAAAAATTTTTTTTTAATTAAAGTTTATTGGGGTGACAATTGTTAGTGATTTGTGGTGTACAATTTATGTAGTTGATCTCAGGCACCTTACACAGTTCTCTCCTGTTTTTCACAAGTACGGTTTTTCCCTCTGTAAGACATGAAGACAGGTGCTCTTCATTTCCTCCAGCCCGTCCTCCACTCTCAGGGATGACGGTCCACAGGGATGACGGTTGATACATCTTACACTCCTTGGTTTATTTCGCAGCTTTCTAGCAAAGCATGTCCATTGCATGAGGCCATATTCTGTAGTGACCATGTAATCGATGCCAATATAAATTCACAGCCTCTAGCCCTTTTCTCACCTCTGAGTGGCTGACATGCACATCTCCCACCTCTCCATGGCGAGGCCAGGTCAGCACCTGGAACAGCTCCATTGTTACCACATTCACAGATAAGTGCCTTTAATAAAAAATAAAAAAAAAATGTAATGTGATGTCCCATTTGACCCTCAGGGAATTCTACCAGATTTGACCTCCCACCACTGGGCTTTGATCTAGTATACTCAGTTTCCATCCTGATAGTTCCACATGTAGATATTTATCTTCATAGATACCCTTCCAACTGAGAATTCCCATGAATTGCTGTCCCAAACTTTTATACACCACATTTGCTTTAAGATGTAGAGCCCTTTCTTGTCTGCATATCATAAAATGGATCTGTAATTTAAGCCCTGATGATACCAATCATGAAAATGGCTCAAAATTAAATTTTTGTGAAATGTTTGTGCAACGTGGGAGCAATTCAACATTCTGGACCTGGGAAAATTCCAGAAGAATGCTGGTACAGATGAAAGGAAGTAACACAAACCTAACCCTTCCCTAGAAAATCCTTTCTTCTGAGATCGTTATTATGCCAACACTGATGTAGAGAGTACAGGGTTCCAGTGCTGCCTCTCTCACAAACCTTAAGTGAGAAATAGTAAATACGCCTCTCGCTTTCTTTGAGATTTAACTTTCATTTTATTTATTTATTTATTTATTTAATTTTGAGAATTTTTATAATAGTTTACTTGAGCCAAACTGATGACATATGCCAGGGAGCAAGATCTCAAATGCTCCTGAGATTTAACTTTCTTTTAAAAAGAAGGAAGCATTTTTAAAACACATTTCCTAGCTCTTACATTATGTAGAGGACCTGCTATGTCACATGGCGAAGGCGTGGTGCAGGGAAGGCAAGAATTTGTCAGCATTTCTGGAATCCGCCATGTCACATCTCAGGATTGATGTGAGAGAGTTAGAAAACATGAGATATAAAGTGCCAAAAAAAATTGTAGATATTCCATAAGTTTTAAGTCTTAACATGCATAGGTATCACCCACAGGTATTTAATGTATCTGTATTAATATAATAGAGCACCTTATAAATGAAACGTCTACACAGTGCAGTCAATATTTCTTTTTACTATATTGATTTTTGAATAACAATAAAGCCCTTCCGTCCCTCCAGAAGTAGGATAGAGAAGATAAAGGCAGCTTGCATTCTGTTATGCTGAGGAATTGCCCTCAAATCTCAGTAGTTCACAACCAGGGATTAGTCTCATCCACTCTACATGACCATCATGAATTGGGTGTGACCCACACCATGACACTTCTATATCAGAACTCAAGCTGAGAGAGAATTTTCTGTTGGGAATATTGTCAGTCTCATGCCAGAGGGACCATATATGTTGGGACCACACCTTGACTTAAGCATACACATGTCACTTCCACTCACATTTCATTCACCATTCAAGTCACATATTCAAACCAAAAGGCAGTGAGGCCAACATATTTAACCCTCATCAAGGTAGTCACAATAGATATTTAAGAGTCCCATATCACAGGAAACATTAGCAGTATTATAAGAAGAATCAAAAGACATGTAGCCATCTACTACGTGAAATCATTTGGCACCAAAAACCAGTCCACTGGTCCCTACTTGGTCATTAATTTTCTGTGTGATCCTAAGCAGTCCACTTAATCATTCTACAAATGAGGCCATTTTTAAATTTATGATAAAAATCCTGGACTCTTTGCCTACTTTCTGGAATTGAAAATAGGAAGGGATTCGGCATATAGGTATTCAAGTGTTTTGCAAATCAAGCAAAACCCAAATAAACAAGAGTCCAGTGGGATGCAGTTATCAGATGACACTGTGTTTGCTCACCTCACAACATCAGGGATTGTTCTAGACGGGAAGACCCACTACGCCTTACTTAACCTGGCAATAGCTGCCAGATGGAGCAAGAAAATAAGTAAAGGTTTGCTTCATCGTTTGATTTTGGAAGAGTTGTAGTGTAGAGTATTGCTTTCAAAGAGATGTCCAAATATTTTTAAAAGGACATCATTTTAGATGTAAAGGAAGTCTGACCTGCCTTAATCAGTCTTCAGACTTGGGTGTGAATTGAATGTATTGTAAAAGAGAGGTCTGACCACTAGGTCTGAAATCAAAGCCACTAGGTGTTGTCAAGGCCACGCTCCCTATGAAGGTTCTAGGAAGGATCTGCTCCAGGCCTTCCTCCTAGCTTCTGGTGGTTCCCTGGGTGGTGGCGGCCGAATGTTAATCTTCACATGGAATTCTGCGTGTGTGCATCTCTATCTCTGTGTCCAAAATCCACTATATATATATATATATATATATATATATATATATATATATATATATATATATATATATATGCCATTCGTATTGGATTAGGGCTTACCCTGATGACCTCATCTTACCGAATTAATCTACAAGGACCCCAGTTCCTAATAAGGTCATATTCTGAGGTATGGAGGGTTAGGACTTCAACATATAAATTTCTGGGGACACAGTTCAACCCATAACAAGACCTAACTTAATTCACTGTGTAATTTTAAATAAATAATTTTTACGGGCTTACAACACCCCTTTGTTTAACTTTACATCTCCTCGCCAGAAAATGTCTAGAAGCATCCTTAGCTTTAAGAGTCTAAAGTCTTGAGAGAGCAGACTCTACATTAATTCCACAGAGAATTAAAGCAACCTACTCAACCAAAAATTATTTGACCTGCTGATTTAAGAATCTAAGTGTCATCATTCTCCCTCAGAAGCCTTTAGCCGAGGGAGAGAATCATGAAATGGCCACGTTGAAAGAGCCTGTCGTGGTCACTGAGGGGAACTGCCTTCCCTACGAAGTGGTTTTCTTGCCTTTGCATGAATAAGGTAGAAGGAAACTAATTATCTCTAAGGCTGTCTCCTTCATGTTAGGAGACTTTGGGTTGATCAGACATTCTTTCTAAAGTTGGGCCCATTGTACTCACTTATGGGTTTACATTTAATGCTCTTATAATAATAATCTATGTTAATATCATCTACTTAGAAGTAATGTCAGCCCCATTTCCTGCTGATGATCCTTATTTTTGACACGCTCAGGGTAAATATTTGACACAATAACATCCAGGGAGAGAAGACAGCTTGGATGTTCCTGGTTCTTTTATTCTTTAGTCTAAATTCCAAATTCTTCAGCTTTCAGTCTAAGTCACACAAAAGCAAAAATTATGACCCAGCCTGTCAAGTATTTGAACTTCTCATTAAACTAAGAGGAAAACCAGATGTAGAATTAGGGCAAGTCTATCAGGAAAACACAAGCTGTGGCACTTTTGCTGTAGCCGTTAAAGTAATTTGAAGAAAAAAAAGTGCCTTTGCGTTATATTTGGGAGGACAGATTAACTATGACATGCTTAGAAACCATTAATATGTGTGGATGCCTATCAGGTAATTATTCAAACCCACACATTCACTAGAAAAAGAAAGACTTGCTAGAAATTTACATATACAAATTTGAAAAGTTCATTTCTAAACTCTGCTGTGATTTATACGCCCACATTTTGATAATTTGAATTATGTATTAAACACATACTTTAAAAATACTTGTCATTATAATATGCTTTATACAACAATGTGTTATATTTCTTGCTGGGAATTCATTATTAATATATATTTATAGGACACATTCAAATGGATCAAGAAATGTAGATGCATTTTTTGGTAACAAATGAAATTAATGAAGCATCTGTGAATGAGATTTTAATTTACTGTTACCTGAAACGTAATAAAACATTAAAGCTTGATTTATAAATTCATCGAGATGCTAAAATGAGATTTTTTTTTAAGGGTAGGAGAGAAGGAAAATTAATGCATTTCTACTTTTCTCTTAGCACAAAGCACAGTTTGCTAAAGACTTCAATATGAATATGACATTGCAGTGACCTACAAAATAAAAGCACTCAGAATCTAGCCTAGACAACATACTAGCAAAATTATATATATATATATATATATGTGTGTGTGTGTGTGTGTGTGTGTGTGTGTGTGTAATATTTATATATATGATTAACTTCAAGGCAGCACATGGAGGTGAGACAAAAGAGAGATTACCAGATTACCAGAGAATAAAAACACAGCATAAAGAATGTTAATTGCGGTATTATTTTAAATACCATTATAAAATCTCAGTGAATCCTAATGAATCAGAGGATTTATTTGAGCCTAATAATGGCTAAGTACTTCTTCTGGAAGTGAAATAGGGAGATAAGACAAAAGACAAAAACAAAACAAAACTGAAGGGTCCATCTTGAGTTTAAAATTCAGGAAATAAAGCACAGCATGCAAGGCCAGTGGGGAACTTGAGAATTTGTTCTGATTTCACCGTTGTATTTAACTCTCTCCAAAGCTGGGTCTTTGTTTCAAAGTCAAGTCATTAGACTCCACCCTTAGCAATATTTTATTTGCCCCAGCTTTGCATTCTTTTTTTTCCCCTTTCTGCCACATAGAAATAGAGACTTAATAAAAGCATATTTTATTTCCATTCTGCTATTTCATGGTTTTTGCCCTGATAATCATTATTTCTCTTTATTGGAAAACAATTTCTTTTGTAAAAGGTATGCATCTTAAATGACCATATCTATGTGCTGGCCGTTCCCTAAATAAGAGCAAGCTTCCCTTTAGCTACTCCAGCTCTTCTCTGTGGGTTGGGGACAAGGATGGATCGAATGATTGATGGGCTTCATTGGCTAGCAAGGCTCCTGGTTTGACTCCCTTAGGCCAGAGCTGAACAGCCTAAGCAAAGTAGAGGGTTGATAAATTACTCAAATATTTCTGCCCAAGTTACCCTTGAAGCCCCACAACCCTAAACAGATCTAAGAACAGAGGAAGAATGCTGATATGATTCCAGAGAACCCAAATCAAGTTCACGGTCCCATTCCCCGCTGATGCAGAATAATGTCCTCCTTTGCCACCTCCTCTAGAATATACTTGGGGTCACTATCAGGAAGCTTGGGATCAAGTCTAAGCTCTACTCTGTACCCCCTTCATCCTCGTTTTCTCCCTTAGTTGCCTCACCTGTAAACTGTGAATACAGTCTTTCATTTAGTCACTGCTGAATATATGACAATTGTGTCACCCCTGCCTCTCTGAGTGAATGAGTGTATTAGGGAATAAACATCAGAGAGATTGAGCCATTTGCCCCCAGGTCATATAGGTAACAAGTGGGTGAGCCAGAGTTCCAACCCCTTTGGGGGGTGCGTGTTGGGGAGGAGGAGGAGGTACTGGCACACAAGGCTGCCTCTCCTGGAATTTGGTTGAAGGTATGTTGTGCCAAAAGGTTGGAAGTAAAAGACCTCCACCTGTCCATGGCATTATATTCCTGTCTCTGAAAATTTGCTTTCCTACAACTCCTGGAAAAAGCCCATTTCACACTGTCTAGACACATCGAAGGTAAACTGTTTTCATTTTGCCCTGGTGCACCCTTAGCTGGCTGTCCAGTGACACCTCGGTTACTGCTACTGCTTCTTTGAACTCTTCTGTGAAGGGATTTGATGCACATGGAAGAAAACAGGGACAGAAAAAATATGGTCAGAACCACGTATCGAGGCTTATGCATGGGAAGCAGCTGGAAGTCACATCAGGTCACCCTGAAACTAGGTTTTCCTCTCCTTATAACTTCTATTCCTATGTAACTAAACACAGGCATGAACTTGGAACCTGGCTTAAGAGAAGCCGTGAGTTTCTGTATTCTTCCTAACCTCCACACCATCTCCTGACATCCTTAACTTGTAAACCAAGTAGGAGTCGCTCTCCCTTTTTATAAAAACATGAGATGAATTCCTAAACAAAAACAACCCCCCGAGAAATTACCGTGAATCAATTTCCCCCTATGCTCCATTGACAAGAGTGTTGAAAGTGCCTGGATCTCTGCTTTGAAACCCAAGATCTATTTCTGTCAGATACTTTATCATAAAACTATATCTCTAATGAACAAAAGTTTATTAGTTTAGATCTTTGTGATCTTTTTTGTTTGTTTCTTTGAAATCTGTCCAAGCCACCAAACTTATTTCTTCCTGTGAGTTTCATACCCCCATGAATGACCTCACTCCTTACGCCACACGCTGTACCCTTAGTCAGAAGCTTGTGGGTCACCTTGCCTTATGGCATCCCACTGCCGTTTTGGACTCCAGCATTGACCTTCCCCGCTTTATCCAAAGAGCCTGATGGAGCCGTTTTAGCCCTCTTCAGGCCTCCATGTTGACACTGGAGTGGTCTCTTAAAGTGTGATTGTGATTACTTCCTTTGCTTGTGTGCAAATCTCCAGTGGACAGATCACCTCCCTCGCTGCATCCTTGCCCTTCTCCTGTTGGTAACCCTCCACGCTACACCCAGCCCCCGGAAGGAGCCTCGAAGTGTAACGCTGCCTCTGTTTATGCTCACTCAACAAGCTGGCATGCCTTTCCAGCCCTTCTCCACCCAGGAGCCCCTCCTTATCGCTCTGACTTCAGCTCATGGCATTTCATCTGTGTGTTGATGTTTGTTTGTTTAGCACATCAGATAAAAATTGCACATTTGAGACCCCTCTCTGAACTCTGTCATGGCATCTCTATCACCACATTGCATTTGTTTGTGTAAGATTTGGTTTCCTCCAAGAATACAGTGATTTTTTGGGGGCAGGAATCATGTCTCATCTAACTTTATATTCCTAATGTCCAAAACAGGGTTTGGTATTTAGAAAGCATCAAATAAATATTTGTAGAATAAATAAACAGAGGCACAATTTATTTTCCCCACTGCCTGTCATCTACCTCACAAGCAACCTTTTCAGAGACTCCTGAAAATTATTTTCATTGTCTCAGATTTTGCAGTAACTCAGACATCCTGTCTATAATGCTTATTAATCATAATAACTTTGAAATAATTTCTCTGTGCAAATATTCAGGGTCTCATCCATAACTAAGTGAAATACAGTCTAAAATAATCAATCATTATTTTCTAAACCAAAGACCCTGTAATTAAGGAGTCTATCAATGTGCCAACAACTTGTGGGTCTAGAAATTAATTTTTGTTTGTTAAAGGACCTTTAAAGATAATGTAATATAGGCCCATTGTGAAATGGATTAATAAATTGCTTGTCTCGTTTCACTTGTTCTTTTCTATTTATATTCTGTGGGAAAGTAGAAAAGTCATGCAGTTTTAGTCCTTTAAAAATTTGACATAATGCACACCTTTTTTTCCAGTCAGAGGAATCGTCATTTGGCCATCATTCTGTTTACTTGTATTTGACTGTAACATGCATGGAAGGAGGAAGTGAACACCTGGGCGCTTTTGTCAGGCCGTGTAGATAGGTTATTTCATTTAGTTTTCTGTTGAGTTCCTTCATTCAGTAAATACATATTGAATGCCGCCTGTATGTCATGCGCACACTGCTACTTCCCCTTTGAAGAGGATAAACTCCGAGGCCCAGAGGATGGGTCTGCACTGCCCCTGTGCTTGACAGTTAGTACCTGGCAGCCCCGGGATCAGAGCCCAGGTCTGTCTGACTCCAGGGCCTCAGTTCATCATGTCACACCTTTGGTCCATAAGTATTTGATTCTAAGGCCCTTGATGTATTGTTTGACACCTTTTCTTTGAAGCAGTTGAGGGCAAATTGAAGGAAAGCCCAGAGAGGCCAAGATTCTTTAGAAAAGATCTATTTGACAGATAACTAAAGCATTCTGAGCTGAAAGAGGACCTGGTGATCGTCTCACCCAGCCCTTTCATTTGAAAGATGAATGAACATTGGCTGTCTTTTAAATGTCCATTTATTTATTTGTTTGTTTGTTTATTCATTCATTCAACTGATATTTGTGGAACACCTACTGTGTGAGAAACAGTATTAGAACATTAAGACAGATTACAAGTTACAGATTATAAATTACATAAAGTGAACGTTAATAAGAACCTCAGAAAAGCCAGGGATTTTACCCGCAGCATACCAAGGACTCTGATAAAAGAGAGTGATCAATGTGAACTGTGAAAATGCTGATCAATGTATTCTAAAAAGGAACAGAGAGGAGAAAATAGATGCAAATCAGCAGAACTTGGGCGGCATAAGAAAAAAAGTCCAGAAGAAAGTTCAAAACACATACAATTGCATGGTGACAGTAGTTGTTGATGGGGTTGGATAGTTTCCTAATGAATAGGGAATTGAAAGTTTGTATCATGAGTACAATCGGCCACTTGTATGGGTTGTTTTACATAATTACCTTGAGATAATGCCATAGTAAATTGTATGTAGTTCTTCCAATTTTCTTTATCTGTTCAATCAATAAACATTTTAAAATTGTTTACTACCTATCAAACATGGGTATATAGCAGTGCTTATGACTAATGGTTTAAATCATTTTTGGCTAAACACATTATCATCGCTGCACATGCATATAGAGGAAAGGAATTTCTTCTGATATTGGTGGAGATGTGTACACGTGTTGCCAGGACCCCAGGTCACAACAGGAGCCCTGATTGGGCAAAACTAGTTAAGTCACCTTGCTTTCAGAACATTACCTTTGGACAAAGCCAATATCGTGTCTGGATGTGCCAGATGTTACCGTTTCTCATTTAATCTTCATATAATTTCTCCTTATGACAGCCAGATTTATCTTCCAAAGCTCATTTGCATTTTTAAATCAGGGTTTTATTTCTGATTTTAAAAGTGAGATATGTTTACTATAGAAAAGTTTAAAGTACGGAAAACTTCACAACCCAGAGAAAATCACTCTTTATATGTTGTTGTATTTTCCAGATTTTTCTATTTAGAAAAAAATATATAACAGACTTCTCAACATAGACCTTAGTATCCTTTTATTATATACTATGTATTTTTACATATAAACATCATTTTTAAATGGTTCTGTATAATAATGATATTGTACTTATTAAACACTACCTACTTGCTTGGAAACTACCCTAATCCACCAAAATTTACTAATTCTTTAATCCCCACCAAAGCTGTGAAATAGGTTCTTTGTTTTATTGTGAAATTGACTTCATTTTACAGATGGAAGAATTAAGGGGATGAGTGGAAACAAGTTGCCTAAGACAACACGGCTTGTAAGAGATGGAGCCAGGCTGAGTATCCGGACAACCTAGTCCAGAGCTTACATCTTAACCACTAGGACCCACTGCCTCCCATGTGCAATAGCCTATGTTATCCATAACCCTAATGCTTATAGAAAAGTAAAATATGTATATAGCTTTAAAAGGTCACATAATTCTGTAACAGGTAACAAAATCAACAGTTCCAAACTCAAACCCTCCCCAGCCTCACATTCCTAACAACTGCTCTCAAATCCCTTGGCTGTTTTCACCAAGTATTTGCCTTCATATTTCTAAATCATAATGCTCATGCTTACATTGTTTTTGTTTGTTTGTTTGTGTTTGTTTTTAGATGCCATCTATTGACTTCCTAGCATGAATAAGAGATTCAGTTATTTTATAGCCACTTCCCCTTGTCAAACATTCCGTCTCCCTCTCCCTCTCCCCACATTCCTAAAAAGCTTTATATAATCCCTCTCCCTCTCCCTCTCCCTCCCGCCTCCCTGTCTTTCCCTCTCCTTCATCCCATCCAGTCATCCATTCCTTTATTAATCTTCTTCCCCCCCTTGCTGTTGAGCTATGAGTTTCTTCAGCAAAGAACCATCACATTTCCTCCAATTCTGAGACTGCTCGCCAGAATGACAGGAGCCAAACAAGGAAAGTGGGTTTGAGGTGGCGTCTCACCTTTCACTCCATAGACATTCACTTAATCTTTTTCTTTTTAATACCTTGTCATATTTAAACCCTCATCTCTGCCTCGTGGCCTGAGGCTGGAGTTTCTGGTTCACTTTCTCTGAGTGTTAAATTCACAGTCTTCCACTGAAGTCGGCAAATGGTGGCACCTGGTCCCACAGAGTGGAAAAGGTGAGCGGAGGATCTGCGCGGCCTTATAAAGACACACGAGAAACCCTCCCGAGTTCATTTTCGCAACTCGTTCTGCCTTCTGAGACAACTGGACTGTCCAGTTTCAGAGACTTCCTCAGACACAAAATGGCTGCTTTCGTTGGTTCCTCCAGCTACCTCCATTCCACTAAGTCAGTTTCCAGTCTTTTATCTGCTTTCTGTCTCCCAAACCTGTGTTTCCATTTCTCTTTTCTTTGATTTCTATCTTTGTTCTCCTTGCCTTTTTAGACTTGTGCCTCTTTTAGTCTCTTACTGTCATTTTAGTGAATTATTGGGAGGGATCAGAGATAACGCACTGCGTTCAATCTGCCATGTTTAACGTATGTTCAGCAGGAAGTCCTTAACAGTTTCAGGTATAGCCTAGTGCTCCGTTTTACAGATGAGGCAATTAAGGTATGGAGACTTTATAATATAGTTAAGTCATAAGGTTAGTGAATTAACTTGTGAATTAGGTGCTCTTCCCAAGGGACTCGCTGATTCTGGCCTTAAACTTGGGCCCTCAGTACTGCAACGTTTTCTCTCCCTCCCTTAGATCTAACCCACCCAGCTCTGTTAGTCTGCTCTAAACTCTAACGTCTGAAGAAGGATATATGTAATTCCCAAAGCTTCATTCTCACCCCTCAAATGTGTCCTTAATTTATGTCCTTGACATCCAAATAAATCAAATATTGTATTTGAATGATGTAATGGCTTTAGGCCAGACCTCCCTGTGATACTGTTACAAATCTTGGGTTGGTTGTTTCCATAAAATGTCCCTGCCCATACCTCAAACACACACACACACCGTCATTAATCTCTCAGATGGTGAGTTGTGGTATCATCTCAGATTGACGCATAAATATTTGGGTAAGTGTGCATAAAGAGAGACCACCTGGGGGACCTTAACTGGTTTCTTTCTCCCATGGAAATATTTTATGAAGGTTCTTTTCTATCTCTCTGTGGCAAAACATTGTTATGTGAACCACAGCAGATGCTTAAAAATAAGTTAATGAAAAAAATTGAGTGAATGTTGATTATCAGAGTCAGGAGGGATTATACTGATTATTTTGTTTGCATTTATACATTCTTTGGTTAATCTTCCCTTTTTACTTTGTTTTTTTCTCCCCAACATTTTATTATAAAAATTTTCAAACATACAACAAAGTTAAAAGACTTTACAGTTGGCACCCACATACCTACCACCTTGTTTGTACCATGAACATTTTATTTGTTTTGTGCATCACACATCTATCCATCTACCCATCCCTCTATCCATTATCAATCCATCTATATTTTACACAGTTCCAAGTGTGGTAGATACCTGTACACTTCCCCTAACTACTTCAACACGCACATTATTAACTACAGTTTAATATTCATTTACAACATATTCTTTCATGTAAAGTTATATATTCAATGAAGTGTAATAATCTGAAATATACATATATTGAGATTTTACATTTATTGAGTTTTTTTTTAATTAAAGTTTATTCAGATTTCACATATTCATTTCTTCCCTGGTCTTTTATTTTCTCTTGTGGCCTCTGCATTCACCTAATTCCATAGATGTTTATCACATGCATCCTTTGTGCTAAATGTTAATAATGACACATATTAATATGATGTATGCTAGACAGAGAAGACAGTGGCTAATTCTCACAGTGGATATCTGGAAGTTAATAGATGAAACTCATAAATAAAAGCACAAAGAATGAAAAAAACACTGTCTTTATTAAGGACAAAATGTGTTGTCTTTAATAGCTTGAGCCTAGTGAGAGATGCATGTGTAGCAGGGCGGTGGACAAGAGACATAATTTTTCTAAATTCAAAATTCAAAACTACATGTATTAAGCAAGTTGGCAATAAATGAGATGCCTAATGCCATAGCTCTGAGCGTAACCGAAAGGCCGTGTTTCCTCAATTGGGCATTCCCGATCTAAAGATGAGAATTTGACAACTTAGATTTCAATCTCTTTTATTTTATTGGTAAATTGCTGAAATTCAGCTTTAATATAGGTTGATATCTCGAAGACTACAAATTTGCTCCCCAAATGTCTTAATATAAATATGTTTGGGGAAAACGCTGTGATTATTCTAAATGTGAAAAGATCACTATGTAAAATGCTTCATTACATAGATAGAACTATAAATGCATTTGCTACAAATTGGAGGAAAAGGACAAATGTGAAGATTCTAGAAGAAGACTTCAAATAGTAAGACAAAGAAAATCAACTCTTTAAATTTGTGAGTTTATTACTTTGGCTGTGACACAACACACTGTGGTGACAGATCCCTGACAGCGGCTGTGTGTGTTGCCCTAAGTAGGGCACTATTTTCTTGACCATCCAGGCAATTCTCTGACTTCCCTGCCACTATCCTAGTTCAGGATCATTCCAGGCACCGCCCTCTACCTGGTCTTCCTGCATGACAACTTTACTCATTCATCCTAAATGGTTTGCTAAAATGTAAACCTGTTTATTCATTTAGCTTTTTAAAAATTAGTGAGTTTTTACTATATACTTTCTGCTCTCAACATCTTGTGTCTTCTACGGTAATGACTGCCATATTATACTGCTGTGAAATATCTAAAAATGGAAAACAAACTTCATTTATTTAAGATTTTTATAAAAATATAGCTAACATATTTTTCAGGTGTATATCATAGTTATTCAACAGATCCCACCTGGCACTATACATAGTTATCACCATATTATTGATTCTATTCCCTATGCTAAAGAAATGATCACCATAGTAAGTCCAGCAACCATCTGACACTGTACCACGCTATCACAATATTACTGACTATATTCCCCATGCTGTATATTACATCCCCCGTGACTTATTTGTTTTATAACTGAAACTTTGAACCTTGTAATCTTCTTTATCTTTCCCCCCCTTTTTTATTTTTTCAATTAGAGTTGACATTCAATATTATATTAGTTTCAGGTGTACAGTATAGTGCAGGGGTCGGCAAACTTTTGAGATGGGAGAGCGAATCCTGTCCCTCACAACAATTTAAAAATTATTCGAGAGCCATAAAACAAATGAAATCACCATTATGTGAATAATATTCTTTAAAAATGTTATAAATGAAGCTAAGATAGTTTTATTTTCATTTTCAATTTTACTTCAGAGCCACATGTATGTACCCAAAGAGCCACATGTGGCTCGCGAGCCGCAGTTTGCTGACTCCTGGTATAGTGGTTAGACGTTTATATAATTTACAAAGTGATCCTCCTGACCAGTACCCACCTGGCACTATACATAGCTATTACCATATTATTGATTATATTCCCTAAACTTACTTAACATTGCCATGACTGTTTTGTAACTACCAATTAGTATTTCTTAATCCCTTCACCTTTTTTCACCCTGCCCTCAACCCCCCTCCCATCTATCACCCCATATATCTAGTACCCATCTGACACCATACATAGTTATTACAATATAATTGACTATATTCCTTGTGCTATGCCCTACATCCCTGCGACTACTATGTAACAATCAATTTATACTTCTTGATCCCTTCCCCTTTTCACCTACCCTCAACCCCCCTCCTATCTGGCAATCGACAAAATGTTCTCTATACCTATGAGTTTGTTTCTGTTTTGTTTGTTTATTTTGTTGTTTAGATTCCACTTATAAGTGAAATCATATGATATTTGTCTTTTGCTGCCTGACTTACTACACTCAGTACAATATCCACTAGGTCCATCTATGTTGTTGTGGATGGCAATATTTCATTCTTTTATATGACTGAGTAATAGTCCCTTGTATGTATGTACCACCTTTTCTTTATCCATTCATCTATTCAGGGACACCCAGGTTGCCTTCATATCTTGACTATTGTAAATAATACTTCAGTGAACATATGGATGACCACATCCCCTCAAAGTAGCATTTTGGGTTTGTTCGAATAAATACCCAGAAGTGGGATTACTAGGTCCTTCTTTATCTCTTGTTATAGCATTTGCTTTAAAGTCTATTTTGTCTGGTGTGAGTATTGCTACCCCAGCTTTTTTGTTGTTGTTGTTTGTTTATTTCCATTTCATGAAATGTCTTTTTCCATCCCTTACTTTCAGTCTGTGTGTGCCTTTTGATCTGAAATGAGTCTCTTGTAAGCAGCATATATTAGGGTCTTGTTTTCTTATCTGTTCAGCTCCCCTATCTTTTGATTGGAGCATTTAATCCATTTATATTTAAAATAATTGGTGATAGGTATGTAGTTATTGTCATTTCATTATTCATAATTTTTATTTTTTTCATTTTAAGGAACTCCCTCTAAAATTCCTTGTAATACTGGTTTGGTGGTGATGAATTCCTTTAGGTTTTTCTTGTCTGGGCAGCTCTTTATCTGTTCTTCGATTCTAAATGATAGCTTTGCTGGGTATAGTAATCTTGGTTGTAGGTTCAAGCTTTTCATCACTTCAGATGTTTCCTGACAATCCCTCTGGCCAGCAAAGTTTCTGTTGAGAAATCAGCTGACAGTCTTATGGGAGCTCCCCTGTAGGTAACTAACTGCTTGTCTCTTGCTGCTTTTAAGATTCTTTCTTTGTCTTTATCCTTTGGCATTTTAATTATGATCTGTATTGGTGTTGGCCTCTTTTGGTTCATCTTGTTTGGGACTCTACAGTCCTGGGCTTGTATGTCTATTTTCTTCACCAGGTTAGGGAAGTTTTCTGTCATTAATTCTTTTTTTGTTTTGTTTTTTATTGTGAAATACACATTTTTTAGAATTAGTTTCAGCTATACAACACAGTGCAATAGTTACACTTTTTACTCCTCGAGGTGACAACCCCCCTCCCCCAATCCACCAGCCCACATCCCACCCCAATATCATACATATCTATTACAATTCCCTTGACTCTACTCCCACACTATACTC
>NW_017731359.1:6961405-7053077 GCF_001890085.2 Hipposideros armiger | reverse complement strand
GACTGACTTATTTCACGTAACATAATAGTTTCTAGGTCCATCCATATTGTCCCAAATAGTACGATTTCATTCTTCTTTATAGCAAAGTAATACTCCATTGTATAAATATACCACAATTTTTTAATCCAGTCATCTACCAATGGGCATTTCAGTTTGTCATTATTTCTTCAAATAGGTTTTCAATTCCTTGCCCTCTTTCCTCTCCTTCTGGTACCCCTATCATGTGAATGTTAGTATGCTCGAGGTTGCCCCAGAGGCCTCTTAAACTCTCCTCAATTTTTTGTATGCTTTTTCTTTCCTTTTTGCTCTTCTGATTGGGTGTTTTCTGCTCTCTTGTTATCTAAATCACTGATTTGATCCTCTGCTTCATCTAATCTGTTATTCCCTCTAGTGTGTTCTTCATTTCAGTTATTGTAGTCTTTATTTCTGACTGGTTCTTTTTTATGTTGTCTATCTCCATTTTTATGTTTTCTGTCTCCATTTTTATGTTTCCTATCTCTTTGTTGAAGTTCTACCTTAGATCAATGAGCATCCTTATAACCAGTGTTTGGAACTCTGTGTCTGGTAGATTGCCTATCTCTGTTTCACTTAGTTCTTTTTCTGGAGCTTTGTTCTGTTCTTTTATTTGGGACATGTTTGTTTGTCTCCCCATTTTGGCTGCCTCCCTGTGTTTGTTTCTATGTGTTAGGTTGGGCTGCTATGTGTCCTGGTCTTAGTAGAGTGGCCTCATGTAGTAGGTGTGCTGTGGGGCTCAATGGCACAGTCTTCCTGGTCACTTGAGCTGCACACTCCAGGTGTGTCCCCTGTGTGGGTTGTGTGTGCCCTTCTGTTGTAGTTGACCCTTGGTTACTATTTGCACATCAGTGGGGGAGGATTGACTCTGGGGCCCATTGTTTGTGAGGACTGGCTTTAATGACAGTGGAGGGGTCATAGTGCAGTGGGTGACCCTATAGAACTGGATCTGTCTCAGCAGGGTGCTGGTGCCTGGTCAGTCTGCCCCTTGGGTGTGTCTTCCTTGGAGGCAGCTGGATGATACTGCAACTCAGAAAACAAATGTTTTGAGAGAAGAACTGAGTTTTGGCCATTTTTCTGTAAACTTGAGATCATACCACACTTCCCACACAGAGTATGTGGTCAATGACATTTTCTTTTATTGAGTTTCATTAATCAAATAGCAAGTATTAAATTGGATCAGAGAACAATGCAGATTGTTGAAGACACAGTTGTCTAGAGGAATTCAATGGATGGGATTTGGGTGAAACCAGACTAGAGGCTCAGAAATCACAAATGATGAGAAATTCATATGCAAAGACCATTGCAAATGTTTAGCATAGAAGCTATGGGGAATTGCAAAGAAAATGGAAAGGGAGGAATGAATATTACAAGTTGTTGAAACATTGAATTTAAAACAGAATGGTTTAGTGAAAAGACTGGATTTTGATGTCTGGTAGATGGGTTTATGACAGAGGTCCATTACTTTTTTTTTTTTTGGAATGAACATCTGCACCGTATTTTCCTTAAGGGAATGGGTATATATGACCTATTCATGGAGAAGGTACTGGTATTCTGTAAACATCAATTCTAATACTGTGATTTGGGAAGCAGGCTGGTAGTGGTCTGCAAGAACAACCTCCAGGTTTCTCACTTAGATTCATGAAATGGGTTGGTAGCGGTAGTTTTTTCTGAAATGAGGAAATTGAAAAGAAGACCAATGGTCAGCTCAGGGTTCTATAACAAAATACCATAGCAATCTTAAACAACAGACATTTATTTCCCATAATTCTGGAGGTTGGGAAGTTTAAGAACTTCCAGCAGATTCATTTCTTGGTAGGGTCCCTCTTCCTGCTCAAAGATGGCTGCTTTTTTGCTGTGTCCTCACATGGCAGAGAGAGTGACAGCTCTGGTCCCTCTTCCTCTTCTTACAAGGACACTGATCCCATCATGAGGGTTCCATCCTTATGACCTTATCTAAATCTAATTACATCCCAAAAGCCCCACCTCTAATTACCATTGAAGCTAAGGCTTCAATATATGAATTTTGGGGAGAAGCAAACATTCAGTCCATAATAATTAGAATTTGGAAATTTCAATTTATCTTTGGACAAGTTGGTTTGGAGTTGCTTTCACAACACTGAATGGAAATACCCAGTTGTTGATTGCATACATGTCAGTTAGAGAGGTAACATCTGACTAATGAGACAAATGTAGAAGATGCTCCATGAAGATAAATGAAATATAAAAATTAACATCAAGAGGGGGCAGACAGGATAAAAAATGTGCATCCTGAATATTGAATCTCATCAAACAATAGGATTATAGTTTGGGAAGCATGATGGGAGGTTGCAAGGAAGAAATATAATGAGCCTTTAGGGAGATATTAACAGAACAAATAGCATGCATCATGAAGAAACACAGAGGTCAGAGAAAGAATGCATAAGACAAATGCTATATAAGTGTCTGTGGGATGTAGGGGTGTGGTGGCTATATATTGCATAGCACAATTTCCAGAAATAGTCTCAAATGGAACAACAGTCCCATGAATTAGCTCCATGAAAGAAAGCTTATGTGGAAAAATACTTAGGGGATTTCTTCAAGTTCTGGCAGATTCTTAGAGTCTTCGACTAAATCACCTTATTTAGGGTTCTCAGAAATTCAGCAGCAAAGCAAGTTGTTTGACTGGACATTTTAGAAACCTATTTGAATAATAGCCTCAGTTATCCATTTCTCTACTCAAATATCTTTGATTAGTGTTCTTCAGGACAGAGTTTGGTGAATATTCACCACAGGATCAAATCCCTCTAGAAAACTGAGAAGAAAGCAAAGCATTGCCAGGACCTCAAGGAAAATAATGAGAATGAATTGGTAGGAGGGAAAGGAGATTGTAAGTGATGGAATTACTGAGAGACAGAAGCATGGGAGGCAAATATAGGTTCTTTTTCACGGGAGGCAAAAGTGGGGATGACATGTAGGGATACTTCTCATGTGCTCAAGGAAATTTTTATTTTTACTTTTTATTTTGAAATAATGATAGACTCATAGGAAGTTGTAAAATAATATATCGGAAAGTCTCATATATTGTTTGCCCAGTTTCCCCCACTGGTGACATCTTGTATAACTATGTACAATTTCAGTATCAGGAAATTGTTGTTGGCACAGTGCACAGGGCTTATTTGAGTTTCACCAGTTATATATGCACTCATTTGTGTATGTACCAGTATGGGTAGATTTGTGTAACCACCACCGTCATAATTAAATCAAGGCACAGAATTTTTTTCATCATCTTAAGGCTTCTCTGCATTATCCCTTTATAGCAACACTCTCCAATCCCCCTCACACCTGTCTTAAGTCCTGGCAACTCTAATCTCTTCTCCATCTCTTTTAGTTTTTATTTGTCTGTTCAAGAATGTTAAGTAAATGGAATTGTACAGTATTTAATTTTTTGAGATTGCCTTTTTTCATTCAGTATAATTCCCCTGAGATCCATCCAAGTTTTTATGTATCTCAATAGTTCGTCTCTTTTTTATTGCTGCATAGTATTTAATGGTATAGATGTACCACAGTTTGCTTAACCATTCACGTGTTGAAGAAAACTTGGTTGCTTATAGGTTTTACGTATTGTGAATAAAGCTTCTATGAATATTCATGTACAGGTTTGTGTGTGAACATAATTTCATTTCTCTGGGATAAATGCCAGAATGTGATTTCTGAGTTATGTAATAGTTGCCTATTTAGTTTCACAGGAAACTCCCAAACTGTTTTCCAGAGTGGTGGTATTATTTTACATTCTCACCAGTGATATATGAGTGATTCTGTTGCTTTTTATTGTTGCCAGAATTTTGTATTTTCTGTTTTTTATTGTGCTTATTTAAATAGGTGTGTGATGACATCTCATTGTAGTTTTAATTTTGTATTTCCCTAATAGCTAATGACGTTGAACATCTTTTCATGTACTCATTTGGCATCAGCATATCCTCTTTGGCGAAATAGCTCTTCATGTTTTTGGTACATTTTCTAATTGAATCATTTTTGTTAAATTTTTTCCCCCTCTTGAGTTCAAGAGTTCTCTCGATATTCTAGAAATTAGTTCTTTGCCAAATATGCAGTTTGCAAATATTTTCTCCCAGTCTGTGGATTGTTTTCTCACCCTCTTATCAGGGTCTTTTACAGAGCAACTGTTAAAGATCTTGTTGAAATACAATTTATTGTATTTTCTTTTTATAGTTCATGCTTTTAGTGTCAAGTCTAATTTTTTTTGTCTAGTCCTAGATCCTGATGATTTTAGTCTGCTTTTCCTTTTTTCTAAAAGTTTCGTAGTTTTACATTTTCCCATTTAAGTTTGTGATCTATTTTGAGTTAGTTTTGGTACAAGTTGTGATACAAGTTTGGTACAAGTCAAGGGTTAGTTGCTCTAGTTTCATTTTTTGAAAAGGTTATCCTTTTGTGCTTTTGTCAAAAATTAGTTGGGTATATTTATATGGGTCTCTATCTGGGTTCTCTATTCTGTCCAGGGCTCTGTATCCATCCCTCTGCCAATACCACACTGACTCACTTACTGTGGCTGTATAATAACCCTTAACATCAAATAGAGTGACTCCTTTCTTCTTCTTTTTCAAAATTGTTTTTCCTGTTCTAAGTCCTTTGCCTTTCTATAAAAATTTTTAGAATAAGTTTGTCTATGTCTACAAAGAAATCTTGCTGGGATTTTAATAGGAATTGCATTAAACCTGCAGATCAATTTGGGGAGAATTGACATCTTTACTATGTTGATTCTTCAAGGGAATGTTTTAAATTATTTTCTTTTTAATAGAAAAGTTTCAGCAGCTTTAGAGTAAAGGATTGAAAGGGGATATGTTTAATTTAAGCGGAGTCATTAAGGAAACAGAGTTGAGGATAAGAGCTCAGATGAAAGAACTCAACTGCAAACCCCAGACCCCCAAACCAACATAAACTGGGAGAAAGAGAACCCCAGGGAATTAACTGGCCAGCAGTGAGAAGGAAGAAGCTGTACTTCTCACCTTGAAGCCAGTCCTCTAGATCCAAAGGGACACATAACTCTTTCTGGAAGACCACATCCAGCTCTTACCTCCAACCCAGTTAGAAGAGGACATGAAAGTTACCCTGGGGACCCATGTGGTCCATACTCTGCAACAGAGAAGAAGCATCTCTAAGAGACAGAAGGTTGTAGAGAGAGGGGAAGCATCAGGGAAGTCTGCTGTTTTAGGAATTAAAGCTTTGGGTGTGGCCTCGGGGGTTGCTCAGTGTTCCATCTCTTCTAGGATTCTGCCTGAAGCCCTCTCTGATCCAAGACATCAGAGCCCTCCATATTTGGGTCTCACCCACTCCCTGTCTTTCCTGCCTGAGTTCCTCTCCCCCAGAGCTGAATGATCACGTGTCTGGCATGCCTTCTCGCTCTTGTATCCATTTTTCCTAACTAATGGTTCCCATCTATACCTGGCCTTGCTGTGCACAAGCTACTGATACCTGGGTAAGAGTGTGGCATACATTAGTAGAATACTACAGTGACAAGTTCTTTGGAGACATGACTGAAATAGAGCTAGAGATACCGATCTAGCATATGTGTAGTGTTTCCGGTGGGAACTCACACTTCTGTTGTTTTGTTGTTGTGTTTGGGCATGTGTTTTATTTATACGTTCTGCTCCATTTACATCAAAGTCATGACACCCCCCCCCAACCCCCATCCTCAGTTACAGATTGCAATCTCCTGGTACCTCTCTAATTTTTCCTGGTAGGTTTTTAAGCTCGATGCCACCCACCAACTGTTTCTTCTCCATATGATTCTCTGAGTTTCTTAGGAGAAGTAAACCATAGCTTTTAGTGGCACTTACATGCCTCCATGTAAACCTTACTATGAGCAGCCCCCATGAACAGGCTCAGCTGAGTTTTGCAGTGAGGCACTCTGGTAGGTATATCCTAGTTCCACCACTCCACACCTGTGTAACCTTTGTCACTTCAGGTCTCTAAGACTCCACTGCCTCCTCTGTAACGTGTATTGTTGATGGATTCAGAGAGATGGTGTGATGGAGCTCTTCTGAAAGTAGATAGTGGTGATGGTTGCCCAGCTTTGAGAGTGCCCTGGAAACCACTGCACTGGATGTGTTAAAATGGTGAATTTCACATTATGTGAATTTTATCTCAATAAAAAACGTTTTAAGAAAGTGTAGAATGCAACATCACACGCTTGGAATGTATCCAGCAGGTTTCACTACCTCCTTGTCAGGTGAGAAGTTACAGCTGCTGACAGAAAACTTGGGGCTTTTCACATTAGACCAAATGAAAATCACTGGAAAGCAAGTTGTAAAATCCACCAAGAGGACCAGAAGGGAAATAAACAGGAGCGGAGCTAGGAGGACTTTCCGTGTCTGCTCATCATCCCAACAGCCAGCCCCCCTCATCCACTGAGGGTCCAGACACATCTGTGGCTCGGGTTGCCCCTGCCGTCCTCTCCCTCCCAGCCTCACCCCTGTCGCTAGGGTTCATCCCTCAGAGATCGCCTCCAGCAGGACTGGGTAGACTGGCCTTCAGAACTCGGTCTCCAAAGAACTCCAGAAGCAGCTGGAAGATTTCATGTGGATGGTGATTGTTCACACTTAAGCCCATAAAAAAATAATAATAATAAAACTAAAGCGTGGGAGAGAAAGGGTCAGTGGAAATAAACATCTTCTTTGGAAGACATCCCACAGCTGTGCTGATGCAGCACAGGGCTGAGGTTTGAGCGCTCCCAAAATGCATAGCTGTCATTAAGAAGGAGAAAAGTAAACTACCCATAGGTCCCCACCCCTTCATGGTGGCCACAACCCAGAAATTAGACAGGAATTCTCTTAGTGTTCATATTTGTCAAAGGAACTCCTTTCAAAGATGAGAGGTTACCAAAGCGAGTCTGGGGCTTGGCCGTGGAAGCTGGATTAGACAATATGGTGGGGTGTTAGGTCAGGAAGGCCGCACGGCTGCCTCATGGTTCTGCCACTTACTGATGACCTTGGTCAAATCACATGATGTCTGAAATCCTCAGTATCCCCCTCTCTGAAATGGGATAGCTCATACTATTTGCCTTGATGCTTTCTTGAGAAAATGAGAGATTCTGACTATGAAGAACATAATAGTGTCCGCCCCATGTCAGACCCAGCAGCCATGCTGACCTTGTTGCCATAGTTCAGTCCCCCGATATTGAGTCATCTTCTGCCCCTTTGTATCTCGGAAACGTTCACAGAGGGGCAGACTGATTTCCAATTGATGTTTATAGGTTTTATTAACCAAGACGGAGGGAGGGACACCTGGTATCTGGCAGGAAACCAGATAAAAATACTCGCCACTTAAAGTTTGCAAATAAACCTCCATGGAATAATAACAACTATAACGATGACGATGGTGCTGTCAGTAGGAAGGTGGCACTTCACAATACTTGTCGTACCGCCCAAGGCTTTCATTTTCAAAGAGAGATTATCAGAGAGATTTGCCAGTAGTGATTATAATGTACTTAAAAATAAGCCAGCGCTTGCCTCCGTGATTTCATCAACTCCCCAGAATATATCTCTGTGCTTCACCTTGAAAAGACAAATAGGATCCAAAGATTAAAACCACAGGCTGTCATCACCTTCAGGTCTACCCAGGCTCACTGTGGGCAGGAGTGCAGGCGCAGCATTACCCTGGAAATAAAAATCCCCCTGCCACACAAAGAGGGGATAAGTTGGGCTCTGTTTTTCAGGAAGCCTTAAGAAGAACCTGAAATCTTAACAAGGGGTAAAAATGAAATAGAGCTAGGTGTGCTAGGTACAAGAACTCCCGGACTGAGAAGGTCAGGGAGGTGGGAAGAGGTGAGGAATCATGACGAAGCTAGTGCGCCCAGGTGAGATTGTAGGTTCTGCTGTGAAAATCCAGCCCTGCAGGGGTGGGTCCTTTTGGAAGGTCTTCACCCTGGACATTGGGGCTCACAGAGTAACACTGTGAGCCGGGTAGTGGACCCAGAGCATAAATGGAAAGGTCCCCTTTCATGTCACCACCCTCTAAATAGGGCTTTAACAGCATCAGCCAATTAGGCGATGAGAACAGACACCATGTGCTCTGTTGGGGCTGCAGAGGTAACCCTTATGAATCTGCCGCTTCCTTATGAGGCAAATTAAGTTAACAAGACGAGGTATATTCTTTAAGACCTAAAATACAGTCTAAAATTTAAAAGAACTACCTAAGGCGTTATAGTTCCTAGGGTTAAATCTTGGCTCTACAGTAGCAGGGTGACTTTGGGCAAAGAATCTCACCTTCCTATGTCCTTAGTTCTTCCCCTGTATTATGGAGTGATAGTGCTACTCCTTCGTGATTTTGTGAAGATCTGATAATTGAATTAATCAATCCAGGTAAATAGGAAGGAGGCACTTGATAAATTATATAGACAAGGTGTCTATCTTCCCATATAAGTAAGTGACTCCATTATTTTAAACTACTTTAAGATACTATGTTTTATGGAGGAAGCAAGGTTGTTTAGCCAGTCTTATGTTTATAGATATTGTCATTACTTCCATTTTTGTTTTTTTTTAAACATAGCTAAAATAGTCACTCTCGTGCTCATGTTTTTATGCCTTTAAGAAAGTACTTCTGATTAAAAAACTTCCTTGAAGTGTAGCACGATTAATATCGATCGTCACCTTGTTCTCTTAAAGGTTCTTTGGGTCTCAGTGGGTGAGTGGAAGTTGTCTAAGTGGACAAAGGCATGTTTGTGGGAGGGAGGACTGCCTGAGGAGGTGGCTTTTCTAGAGTGACTTTTCTAGAAGCAATATCTTTAAAAACCTGGAGCTATATGAGAGCAAAGGAAGGCTACCCTGTGTCTGAATCCTAGAATGAAGAAGAGGCAGGCAGGGCTGATGGGCAGGAAAGAGATCCAGAAAGAATCTAAACTTCATCCACTCCCTGGTACTAATGACTGAGACGCTCTTCAAAAGTTGTCTTATCAAGTGATATGGACTCTCTGTGGTAGTAGCAACTGTCCACTCGGGAAGGATTCCCCAAGGCACAGAACACAAACCTCGGAGGGTATTAAGGATGATTGTTCATGGTGGGATGAGCACATGGCAATAAATATTACAAGGTGTAGAAGCATAACCTGTTCAGTAATCAGCCAGCCCATGCAAGGACTTTTTTGGGAATCTGTCTTTAATATCTATTCAAACTTGCCGACCTCACTTTGCACAATAAAACCACAAAAGAATAGGAGGCATCAGGCTGCGTTTCCAGGAAGCAATGATTTCTAGCATTGTTTTATTTTCGTTGTATGTATTTTTACACAGCCGTCTACTTGTGGCAATTGATATTGATTTTCCATATTTGAGAGAGAGAGACATTTCCTTTTCAAACAAATTAAAATATGTATGTTTGAATAGTGGGGTTACAAGCAGCACCCAGCTAAACGGGGGAAGTGTGGGAAGTGGACTTCGCCTTTTTTCTCCTGCACCAGCCAAGCCTGATGGCTGCAGCTTGTGTTTTACTGCTGAAATCGTTGAGTAGAGCCAGTTTGATACCTTGGTGTTATTCAGATGATTCCAACAATTAAATCAGCTTCAAGCACATGTGCCTCCTGCGTCGGGGCATGGAGCTCACCACGTGAAAGTGTCTTCCAACTCTCTCCCACCAGTGTTCCCATGACAGTGGTCACAACCTCAGAGGAAGTCAGCCTGACTGGCCATTTATTTTAGAAGCCATCCCTGGACTAAGAAAAAAAAATAACTGGAGATGTTTTGATCATTGGCGTCCTAAATCCAGAATGGAGATTGGTTTCCCAAATTCAAAGGGTTTCACTTAGCCTCAATAAAAAGGTTTGAAAATTCATGTCTGCCAGTGCCCTTTGGAAAATAAACCCAAGAATAGTTTCATTGCAACGACAGGACACTCCCAGCATGAACATGTGGCAGATGCTCAAAATTTGGAGATCACATCCAAAATTCTAGAGGCACATCTTTTCTGTATTCCAAGAGGGAGAAAGTAAGCCCAGAATTGGCCTGATTTGACTGGTTATTTATTTTTTTCTGAATCCCATAAATGGAACCGCGTATTTAGGAATTTTATGTTCACATAGTATTTATAGGTTATTTATGACTCCTTAAGATTTTGAAGAGTTATATCTCTGTACTAGGCTTTCCAAGATTTTTTTTTTTCCTTTCTTTTAAATGCCAAATAGGCTAAAATCTATCCTGGGAAACTGGTGGGGATTAGATATTTTTTAGGTCAGAAGTTAAAAGATTCCTAATACCCACAGACATTCTATGTCTAGGAATGTTTGTTAATTTGAGCCCCCTCTCTCTCCATGTGTATCTTTAATCTCCCAACCAGCTGTCTCCCATAAAAAGATATTTCTGTTTTTAGTTACAAATCTGTTTAGAGATAAAATTCACTCATAAATACACAAGCACATGCAAAGATTTTTTTCTGCTGACAGTAGAGAAATAACTCCAGATGAAAAATATTAAAGTTTGTGTAGAAATAGAAAATGCATTTTGCTTCCCTTGATAGAGGCTTATGTTTTATAGATGTTCAAGGCCTTTTTGCATCTCTGTGAGTCTGTCTTGGAGAGCACAACCTTCTGTTACTTCTGTGAGTTAGTTCTTAAAACAGTCAGAATGGTTGGGTCATTCCTAGCTGAGGAATTAACTCCTTGCAAAGACAAGTATTGGTTACCTAAGGGAAAGAAAGCAAGCTAAGAAATGGGTTCTGTGCATTGCCACACATGTGCTGACCATTACTTGCAAGACTGGTGCAACGTTCTATTCTTAATTGCTTGTGGGTTACTTTTCCTGGAAAGCAGGTGAGAGCTTGTATTTTCTTCTTTTTTAAAAAAATTTTTATTAAAATATAGCAAACATACAATGTTATATTCAACATTTATATACCTAAAGAAGTGATCACCATGATAAGTCCAGCAACCATCAGACACCATACCACACTATCACAATATATATTCCCTATGCTGTACATTACATCCCCATGACTTATTTGTTTTATACCTGGAAATTTGAACCTCTTATTCCCTTTTACCTTTCCCTCCCTCTTTTTAATTTTTTTCAATTACAGTTGACATTCAATATTATTTTATATTAATTTCAGGTATACAGCATAGTAGTTAGACATTTGTTTGACATAGTAGTTAGAAATAATTTAAGAAATGATCCCCCTGACTGGTCTAGTATCTACCTGGCACTACGCATAGTTATTACCATATTACCGACTGTATTCCCCATGGTTTACTTCACATCCCCATGACTGCTTTGTAACTACCAATTTGTACTTCTTAATCCCTTCGCCTTTTTCACCTATTCCCACTCCCCTCCCATTTAGCAACCATCAAATTGTTCTCTGTATCTATGAATTTGTTTCTGTTTTGTTTGTTTATTTTGTTCTTTAGCTTCCACATATAAGCAAAATCACATTGCATCTGACTTTGTCTGTCTGACATACTCCATTTCAGCACAGCAGCCTCCAGGTCCATCATGCCACCGCTGATGACAAGAACCCATTCCCTTCTCTGGCCAAGCAATATTCCATTATATGTACGTACCACCTCCTCTTTATCCATTCTTCCATTGACAGACACCCAGGCTGCCTCCACATCTTGGCCATTGTAAACAATGCTGTGATGAACATATGGATGCACATGTCCTCTTGAAGTAGCGTTTTGGGTTTCTTTGGATAAATACCAGGAAGTGGGATTACTTCTCTGTCTCTTGTTATAGCCTTTGTTTTAAACTATATTTTGTCTGGTATAAATATTGCTACCCCAACATTTATTGTTTGTTTCCATGTTCATGAAATACATTTTCCCATCCCTTTACTTTCAGTCTGTGTGTGCCTTTCAATCTGAAATGAGTCTCTTATGGGCAGCATATGTGAGTATTTTGTTTTCTTACCAATTCAGCCACCTACCTTTCGATTGAAGCATTTAATCCATTTATATTGAACATAATTATTGACAGATATGTAGTTATTGCCAGTTTATTATTTATTTATATATATATATATATTTTCATCTTAAAGAAGCCCCTCTAAGATTACTTATAATACTGGTTTGATGATGAACTCCTTTAGATTTTTAGGAGTTTGGGAAGCTCTTTATCTGACCTTCAATTCTAAAGTTTTGCTGGGTAGAATAATCTTTGTTGTAGGTCCGAGCTTTTCATCACTTTGGATGTTCCCTGACAATCCCTCTGGCCAGCAAAGTTTCTGTTGAGAAATCAGCTGATAGCTTTATGGGTGCTCCTCTGTAGGTAACTAACTGTTTGTCTCTTGTTGCTTTTAAGGTTCTCTCTTTGTCTTTAACCTTTGGCATTTTAATTATGGTGTGTCTTGGTTTGGGCCTCTTTGCGTTCTTTTTGTTTAGGACTCTCTGCACTTGCTGGGCTTGTATGTCTATTTCCTTTGCCAGGTTAGGGAAGTTTTCTGTCATTATTTCTTCAAATAGGTTTTTCAATTCCTTGTTCTTTCTCTTCTCCTTCTGGTACCCCTATGATGCGAATGTTGGTATGCCTGGTGTTGTCCCAGGGGCCCCTTAATCTATCCTCATTTTCTTGGATTCTTTTTTCTTTTTGCTGTTCTGTTTGGGTGTTTTCTGCTGCCTTATCTTCCAAATTGCTGAATTGATTCTCTTTTTCACCTAATTTACTATTGATTCCGTCTAATCTATTCTTCATTTCAGTTATTGTCATATTTATTTCTGACTGATTCTTTTTTCATGTTTTCTATCTTTATTATTATGTTTGTTACCTCTTTTTTGAAGTTCTCTATGAGATCATTGAGCATCTTTATAACCAGTGTTTTGAACTCTGAATCTGGTAGATTGCTTGTCTCCATTTCCTTTAGTTCTTTTCCTGGAGCTTTGTTCTGTTCTTTTATTTGGGACATGTTTCTTTGCCTCCTCATTTTGGCTGCCTCCCTGCATTTGTTTCTATGTATTAAGTACGGCTTTTATTCTTCCTGGTGTTAGTAGAATGGCCTTATGTAGTAGGTGTCCTGTGGGGCTCAGGGGCTCTGTCTCCCTGGTCACCAGTGCTGGGTGCTCCAGATGCATCTTTTGTTTGGTTTGTGTGCGCCCTCCTGTTGTAGTTGAGCCTTGGTTGCTGTTTGCACCTCAGTGACAGGGGTTGACCCTCAGGTTCATTGGCTGTGAGGACCAGCCGTGACTCCAGTGCAGAAGCTGTGGTGCAGGGGCTGACCCTACGGAGCAGGATTTACCTTAGCAGGCTCTGGTGCCTGCCCAGGCTGCCCTTTGGGTGTGTTGTCCTGGGAGGTGGCTGAGTGAATGCTCCAGCTCGGTCTGAAGCTGGCCAACCAGTGGCCAGCCCCAGGGGCCCCCTGGGAGATACCTGCTGCAGGCCAAGCTCAGCCACAGCCTATGCCATGCCCGGGGACACCTGGTATGAGCCACAAAGCAATCCACAAATGGCTGCTGCTCATACTGGGCTTGGAGGTGCCTCAAGAGGCCAAGCCATAAACCAAGTCTGGCTGTCACTAGTGCCGGGCTTAGGGTTGCTCAGCCAGAAGTATGGGTTATGCTAAAGCCAAATGCTGCTTGTTTGGCTTTTGTGAATCTTTGAGAGAGTTTAGGCAACTCTGCAACATGAGCCAAGACAGGCCATTTGTACAGAAAAGCCAGTAGAAGCAGCTTGGGTAGGCCCATAATTTGGGTTGAGCAGGGTCTCAGGGCAGAACAAACAAATGGTGTTAGCTAGGTTAATGGAGACTCAGATATGGCGGCCACCTGCATCTGCATACTGGGAGGTGGGAGGGCTCAACAAAGAAACGTGGTTTCCACCAGCTCCTCTGTCCTGGAGAAAAATGCCCCTCTGGCCTTTGATCTAAAGCCAGACATTTCAGTTCCTCCCCTTACATCCCTGGTGCCTTTAAGCTGCTGCCCCAGCACTAGAGCTCAGAGCGAGTGAGTCTGTCAGTGAATAAGTTCATGTGTGCTCTCTTTAAGAGGAACGCCTGGGACTGCACCCTCTCTTGTCCCACCCAGCCACAGTCTCCACTGGTTTTCACAACCAGAGGTTATGGGGACGTTCCTCTTTAGCACGGGAACTGTGGGCGGGACGCCTGATGTGGAGCTGGGACGACTCCTCACTCCTCCGGGGGGATCTTCTGCAGCTGAAATGCCCCTCCCAATTTTTAATGGTTACTCACAGGCGTGAGACCAACCCAGTCCACATCTCTGCCCCTCCTACCAATCTCAAGGTGACTTCTTCTGTATATCCTTATAGTACTTCGGTTCAGCTAGACTTCAAGCAATTTTCAATGATGGTTGTTCTGTAGTTTAGTTGTAGTTTTGATGTGGTTGTGAGAGGGGGTGAGCACAGCGTTTACTTACTCCACCATCTTGACCAGAAATTCTTTGTATTTTCTTCTGTCTTCTTCTGTTTCTTACAAAACCTAGTACTGTGCCTGCCACATAGTTATTTGATCAAGGGTTCAGTAGATTGTTTGCTGTTAATTGAATTATTATAATTTGTTGTATAAGACAAATATTTAGATATTGTTTCTTTCCCAGTGATTTAGAGCTTAAGACTTCATCTCATCCACATATTCATCACCCCACCCCACATATTCATCACAATTTAACTTAGTTAAAAAGAGAATATTCCCATATATAGAATTTAACTTAGTTAAAAAGATAATATTCCCATATATTTTCTCTCCTGGATTGTTTGTTATTACCTGAGCAAACCTCTCAGAACCATGCTCTGCTTCCTGTTTGAAGATCATTCAGTAAAAGCTGATACAATTTATTGAGACCATAGGTTGAACAAGGGTAAACAAAAAACAGATTATTGCCTGTACTTCATCAACCATGTAAAGTAGCTACTCTTTGCTCCATTTTATAGATGAGAAAATTGAGGCTCAGGGATCTTAAATTACTCAAGTTCATAAGACAGACTCCTAGTCTATTTGACTGCAAATCATCATATATTTCATGACATGAGGCTGTATCTTCTAAACAGAAGAAAGGAAACAATAACTTCAAGCAAGTTTTTCTATATATTAAATGGTCATTTTTCTCATTTTCATTCTCTCCTCACTAAAGCCTGATGAGATCAGTATTAGTAACCCCATGACAAATTAAGGAAATGAAGTCTGAGACAACTTACATAAATTATCTAAGAACATAGAACCAGCATCTGGATGCATGTTGCAGAGAATTCAACAGTTTGGGGAAAAAAGTGTCTTTGGTGGAATTTTCATTTAAATAGTCTAGGCACACTGAGCAGCCAGATTTATCCATTCTAGGTTGTGGAATTTTTAAATGTCTTTATCCTAGTACTCAAAGATGCCACATGCCCTAAAAGCATTCACCCTGGTTTTGAAATATTTGCATATAGAGCTTCATGCTGCAGATTCAAATCACCAGCTTCCCTCCAAAAATGCAGCTGCTGCTTGCTGACCAGAGGCCACCTTGCACATCATCATGGTTGCAGCAGAGATTACACATTCTCCCTCCACCCCAGTTAAGTTCTGTCTCCCAACTGCTCATCTTACAAATGGCAAAACTGAGACTCTAGAGGGAAAGGCATTTGTTTGAAGCCTCCCTCATGAAAATTTTTTTATTCACTCAGACATACTAAGCCAGCAAACGAAGAACCTGCTCTTTTCCCCATTTCTTCTCACATCCAATTGATTTTTTCATAGGATCACCTCCTCAATATAATGACTGTCCTCCACCCTGTGATTTCTCTGTTTAAACAATGTGTGCCACGCACGCCTGGTTAGGTGGTGGTGAAGATGTTCACATAAGGAAAAAAAAGTGTGTGTGACACCGGTGGTGCCAAAAAAATGTATACAAGTGGACACTTTGATCAGCATTGTTCACCACAGTCAGAAGTGTCTGGACGCTGATGGTAACCACGTTGAGCACCTCTTGTAATTGCAGAAGTCAAATGTGACTTGTAGTCATCTTTTGCTATTGGTATATATTGAGTATTACAGTTTTAATAGTTTTTTTCCTTTCTTAAAATGTGTATATATTTTGGGGCACCCTCTGTATATATTTTAAATAATATTCATTTAAATGTATATTACTTAAAGTATATATAATTATGCATATTATATTTTTATATAATTATTTATAATTATATATTATGTATAATTATGTATTGCATTTATTATATATTACTATATATTATATTTGGCATATTACATGATTATATTTATTATACACATATATTATAATCATATCTAAAATTTTAACATCTGGATGACTTGAAAAACTTGTTAGAAACATTCTAACTAGTGTTTTGTTTCCTTGTGTCCACATTATCTTCTCTGCATTCTTCCCAAAGCCTGCTGAGCGAGAGTGGCATTTCCTAGACGTAACCTGATTGTGCCGACACCTCCGTGCTTGTCCTCACATGCTGATTTTCGTGGCCTGTGAGAGTCAGAAGCGCCCTGGAATGAGAAGGGCCCTGTCCTGTCAGTTCCCAGCACCCTGCCTGACCTGTTCTCCATCATCATCCCCAGAGCTCCCACGGCTCCAGCTGCACTGAATTTCCGATGCTTTCTGCATATCCCAGATCTTTTGGTTACCTCTGCAGGACGCCATTCCCTCTCCTTGAATACCCTTCTAGGGGCCGAGTCAGATCCAAACTATGTCTCCTGATGCTCAGGGAGTGCTCTTTGACTATGGTGCTCCAAGCAATATTAAAAATGGAAGTCTGTTAAAAAATGCTCTGTGTGCTGATCAGAGTTGGGGGCAGCCCAAGACTGTTCGCCATTCCCAGAGTTAGATGCTGCAAGTGAAAAATGAGCTGACAAACTTAAAACTCTTTGCAGAAACCACTGGGGAGAGGATCTGGCCGCTGAGCACGCCAGGTTAATACCTGAATTACAAGGTGTTCATGAGCATCCTTAGTTGCAGGACTCAGATGTGAACAAAAGCCTGTGAGGTGGGACCAGGTGCCGGCCCTGCCGCTGCCTGACTGAGAGCAATAAGCAGCTGCTTTTAGGCCCCGTCACCTACCAGACCCTGGGGAATTGCCTTTTTTTCCCCTTTTTTCCTATTTTAGTGTTTTAAAAAAGCATCCGTTGGGCCTTTCTCAAGGCATTACAGGGAACAAGAACAAAAGCCGTTAGCCAGGCTTAGCTGGGCCTCTATTCTGTTTTGCTTCACACATGAAAATTCCTGTGACATCACTTTGTGATAGTATGTCCAGCTTTGGGTTTCTCAAAATAATAGCTGATTAAAATCATGAATCATGGTAGACAACAAAAGCAGCATTTATTGAATTTCATAAGCTGGGCATTCTGCATATATGTTATCTTATTTCTCCCTAATTAAAAAAAAACCAAAACAAACCATATATAACATTTCCAGTTGAGGAAACTGGTGGTTAGACAGGGTTGACATAATTTACTTCAGGGTATACAGCTAGCCATTGGCACAGGCAGGATTTGAACCCAGGTCTCTGTGATCCATGCTCAACCCCCATTCTCCCCACTACATGAATCTTTGTGCCTCCATTGCAGTTTTCTGTAACAAAGTTGAAGCCTGCAAACATTTGGCTTGCAGATCAGGGAGGCCAGAATGTGAATATTAAAATGATCATAGATGTAACCCTGCCTATCCCAGGAGGCCCTGGGCAGCTTGTCTGAGGTTCAGGTTTCTCATCTAGGCTGGCTTGTAAAGGATAAGGTTTCCTTCTTTAATGGAACTCACCCAAACTACCCTGACTTGCCAGGGAGTAAAATTCTTAAACACACTGGTAATGTCCAATATTTTTCAAAGGTTTGGCTGAGAGAAACAATATTCTTGGAATATGGCCTGGAGTATGTAGAGCCCATCCATGCCTCTGAGGACTCTCATTGAGCCCTGGATTAAGCCGGACCATCAGCCATCAGCAGTGTACCTGCAGATTGTCACATTCTGTCCACCGATCACCACCATGACGTGCTCTGGAATTCTTCCCCTGGCCAAGCTGGTAGGGGCAGGGGCCAACACCCTGGTGACCGAGTTTGCAGTTTTGATGACATCGGTACATGTTTTGTTACTTTTGGTGGACCAAGATTTTGGTTCACTCTCAACTTCCACCCTAGTTTAAGAATCAGAGATGATTGTAATAGCTCTAAGCAATGGCTTTTCTTGCAAGTGAATGCAATCTTATGCCATTAAACGTAAATGAGCTTTCTTCTGTCCCAAGTAGTGTGCTAGGACCTAAGGATAAGTCAATGCAAACAAACAAACAAACATGGTTTTTACTCTTCTGGGGCTTGGAGTCTACAGGAGGGAAAAGACATTGGTCCACATATCATACTCATGAATGTATAATTACGAATTGAGATAAGTGTTGTAGAGGAAAGGAATAGGGTTTGGTGGCAGTTAAAATAAGAAATGTGATTTCAACTAAAGGCTTCCCTGTGGAAATGACCTGTGAGTTGAGTGAACAGGACAAACAGGAAGTTGGACAAAGTGGTGGGGCAGGGGTTGTGTGACGAGGTTGATGGTGATAGGGAACTGGATGTACAGAGGGCCTGTAGCAGAAGGGAGCGTGGCTCACTTGAGAAACTGGGTAAAGGTCGCCCTGTCGCACAAGCTTAGAGGCTGTTGGACAGAAGGCTGTTAAACAGACCTAAAGAGAGGGGGGGAAAAAAAAAGAGAGATACAGAGACAGAGCTACCAGGCCCTGTAAGGCAGGGCAAGTATTTTGTCTTGATGTGAAGAGCTCATGTTATGATGGAAAACCATTAAGAAAAGTGGGTCTCATGGTGTGGTCCCCAGACTGGCAGCTTCAGTATCACCTAGAAACTTGTAGGAAAAGCAAATTCTCAGAACCCATCCCGGACCCACTGCATGAAACACTCAGGGGGAGCCCAGTAAGCTATGTGTTTACAAGCCCCCCAGGAAACTGATGGGAGCTGAAGCTGGAGGAACTCTGCAGGGGCAGGGGGCTGGGCGCAGTGTGTCAGTGGGGCGGGGAGGAGTGCCTGATGAAATGAGCATCAGGAGAAGACCACCCAGGCTGAGAGCGCGGGGCAGGCTGCGGAGGCCTGGGAAGAGTAGACTGTGAAATGGTCTCATATTTGGTTTCGTTTTATGGGTGTGCCCTTGTCTCCCTTTGTTTCGTTTTTTTTTTTTTAACATGTATTTGAAACATACTGCCAATGTATGTTTCCTTTATATATCAAATCCCATTTAAACTTTCCTTAAATCTGTTTTGGAACAAGACAGGAGACAGATAAAGCATATACATATTTTTCATTAATAAAGGGAGGTGACACATTTGTGAATGATCCTCCCTTTCTTGAGGATTCCACCTGAGGTCATTTCAAGGGCAGTCTCGTCACTTACAGTGGTCACTTAATGGATTTGCAAAAGTTTTTTCCCCTTCCAAATCCGAGCTTCACAAAAATGAAATATGAGGTGTGATCACAAAATACGGTGAATGTTGCTGCTGAGTGCGTCCAACAGAAAGGCAGGGATCTTCAGGGAAAGCGGCACGTGGAGCCTTATTAACAGTGTGTGACAAGTGTCAACTTGTTCGGTGCAGTCAGTCAGGTGTGAGGTATGGTTGAGAGAATTAAAGTGTGCCATAAATCATGGACCACAAATAGTGCATTAACTTGAAATGGGCAAACAGTTTCAGTCTCCATCATGACAATGCTCCGTGTCACACATCGCTTCTGGTACGGCAATTTCTGTCAAATAAAAACATTGCAGTATGTCCTCATCCACCTTATTCATTGGGTCTGGCACCGTGCAACTTCTGGCTCTTCCCCAAAGTCAAAATGACCGTGAAAGTAAACGTTTTGAATCGATTCAGGACATTGCAGCAGCCATGACAGTGCAACTAAAGACACTCATGAAAATGGACTTCCAGAACTGCTTCAGAAAGTGTCAAGAATGATGGGATAAGTGTGTTCGAGGCGAGGGGGTTATTCTGAGGGGGATTAATGGCAATGTGTTTTTTACTGTAATATATATATATATATATATATATATATATATATATATATATATATATATATATACATTGTTTTATTTGAACATTCACCACATTGTGTGATCACACCTCATAGGTTCAGCTTCTGTCCTCACAAATTTTTCAGTCTAGACTTTTGTCTTTTTTCTCCTTTCCCAATTTCACAAGCTGCATGTAGGTGCATTTGATTTGCCTACTTTTCATTAGCTTTAGTGTTCTTCATATACTACTAGTTAGAGCTTTAGGTTCAATGGAATTTCTGCCATGTTAAAAATGTAATCTCATTATTCACCAAATCCCAGGTGATTGGGTCTGTCAAATCCTTATTCATTCCTTCAAGTCTTCATTCGCCTATTTTCTCACGTATTTATCAACCCATTCATCCATTCATCCATCCATCAGTGCTGACAAAGCCTTCATAATAAGATAAAATCACACTTGATTAATTTCCAGTCAATTACATGAATAAAGTGTGTTTTCCTTATTGTGAGCTTATACTGGGTCTGTCTGCATGGAATCTATATCTCTTAAATCTCATTACTTGACAACTTGATGATCACATCCCAGAGACAGAAAGGCAAACCACAGTGGGCCTGTTTATTTTGTCAAGTGTGTGATCGTGGGTCCCTGATGGGAACATGCTGCTGAGAGCATCCGTTTCTGGGAAAACCCAAGGTCCGCCTGCCTTCTTCAGCGTGATTGACTTGCTCTTGTTTAATGATGATTCCAGCATTCCTAACGACCCATACCCTGCCCAGCTCTGCTAAGAATGTCAATTTCCTTGAAAACAAGGCTCAGGTTTTATTGCCACTTATGTCTCCTAAGTCCTTCCGTTAATGATATAGGTCCTAATGAGGATTAAACGGTCTGACTACTGGCAATGAGGACTGTAAGAACCTTAATGGTGCTACAGCCATTTCATGCATGTCTTAGTTGCTAATGTTGCCATTTTTTTTGGTTGAGACACTTTTGTAAAAGGTGGAATGTGGGGGGAATTTACTGCAGTGAACTTTCCAATGAGAGAGAGAGGGAGAGCTCAAACATACTTATACTAGGTGTTTCGTAGTTCACAGAGAACTTTCACAGCCAATCTAATTCTCAGCAGACATGGGAGAGAAGAAGAACAAGGTGGAACGCATGTGCTTCTCAGAGAGCATGTGATTTTTGAAGGTACATGAGAGAAATGGTAAAATAGTCGAGCTGACCCAAATCCACGCATCGCAGTCTATGGAGCCTGGCCATGCAGAGTGTGGTCCATGCCCAGCAGCCTCAGCATCACCTGGGAGATTGGTGGAAATGCAGACTCTCTGGCCCTACCCCAGAATCCACTGAATTAGAATCTACTACCTAGATTTGCTGGCCAGTCTTACACATGTGAAAATATGTTTCACATACACTACCGTATCCTATGCTCTGCCATTGAAATGACCACATTGCTGATACTCATTCTTGAAAATAAGTGGGGGGAAAAACACCTATATCAATTCCTTAAGAAATATTCTGCTATGTGGAAGATGTTATGTAAATAGAGATGTCTTAAAACACTTTCAATATACATTAATAGAGATGGAATAAATTATGGTACCTCTGTAGATAATTTTTGCTGCTATTGCAGCGTGTTAAATAAAAGGTTTTTAACAACAAAGGGAAATGCGTATATCTAAAATGTCTATATAAAAATAAATATGAAAAAACATTTGAGGGAAATATGAAATGATTTTAATCATTGTCCACTTTTTAAATAAACTTTTCATGTTGGACGTTTTAAATCTACGAAAAATTTGTGATGATAGTTCCCATATACCCACACCCAGTTTCCCTTGTGAATATCTTGCATTAGTCTGGCACATTTATGACAACTAACAAGGCAATATTGATATGTTACTATTATCTAAAATCTACGTTTCATTCAGATTTCCTTATTTTTTACCTAATGTCTTTTGTGTGGCCCAAGGTCACTCAGAATACTATAATACATCTAGTAGACGTTTCTCCTTAGGTTCTTCTTGGCTGTGACGGTTTCTCAGAATTTCCTTGTTTTTGCTGATCTTAACATTTTTGAGAAGCACTTTTGAGATGCTTTCTGAAATGTCCCTCATTTGAGACTAGCCTGATGTTTTTCTCATTATTAGACTGGAGTTAGCGTATTTGGAGGAGGAAGACTACAGAGGTCAAGTGCCATTTTTATCACGTCATATCGAGACCACGTGGTCTCACGATGACTCATCACTGTTGATGTTCACTTTGGTCACCTGACTGAGACAGCATTTGTCAGGTTTCTCTACTGCAAAGTTATTCTTTGTGTCCACCTTTCTCTGCTGTGGCCTTTGGATGGAAGTGGCTGTGCACCGCCCGCACTAAAGGGGTGGGGAGTTACGCACTGCCTCCCTGTGTGTGAAGTGTCTACATAAATGATCTGTAGTACTTTTGCATGGGAGATTTGTCTATTCTCCCACACTGATTTAGTTCTTCAATGATTTATCTGTATCAGTATGGACTCATGGTTGTTTACTTCCTACTCAGAGCAGTAATCCAATACTACTTTATTTTGTTTGCTGAAATTATTCCAGTTTTAGTCACTGGGAGCTGTCTCAGTTGGCTCCTGTGCCCCTGTGTCCCTTTGACATAATATTAATGATATTTATTTTTAGCACGTTCTTACTTTCTGGCATTACAAGATGCCCTGAGCTCATCTTGTATATTTTCTGCCCCAGTCCTAGAATAATCCATTTACCAAGGAGTCCTTTTTCCTTTTCTTGGTGAATGGTATTAGAAACCAAGATCTGGGAGCTAGGTTTGTTCATTGTCACTGGGGTGTCATTGCTTCTAGGCCATCTCAGCTGACAGAGAAGGGGAATATATGCATATATATTAACTGTAAAAATACATGTAGCTACAAGTATTTCTCTATATTACCACCTGTATCCTTATTGAGCTCAACGTGAATTCACTATCTCCAAATATAACCAATCACCACATAGATCATTCTAGCTTCTTCCTCTTCCTTCTGTGTAACCTCCCATTCACATGGAGAAAGTTGGCTGCCACTATTCACCACCATTCACTTAACTGTTCAGTTCCAGGGCACATGGATAGAGGTATGAGAATAATCACCCCTCTCCATGGAAAACGACTTGATTGACAAGAGTACAGAGCTGCTGTTCAGCCCCGTGGGCCTTTATCTCACAGTCTCCACTCATTTCCAGAGTTACTCAGGGTCCCATCCTTGCCTTTCACCCCCTCCAGTGAGGTTATTGCATATATTTATAAAATGCTTAGATTGTTGTATCACATCATGCATTTCATTCTGAGATCCCCTAAACTCCTACATGATATTTTAAAAACTTACATATGTTAAGGTTCACTCTGTGCTACAAAGTTCTCTTGGTTTCGACAAATGCACAGTGTTGTATATCAGCCATTACAGTGTCGTAAAGAAGACTTTCCGTACACTGTAGAATTCCATTCTTTGCCTGCTCAACCCTTCCCTTTTACACAGTCCCTGGGCAATGACTGATTTTTTTTTGCTGTCCCTGTAGTTTTGCTTTTGGATTCATACAGCCCGTAGCCTTTCAGACTGACTTCTTTTACCCAGTAATGTATTTAGATTCATCTATGTCTTGATGTGGCTTGATAGTTCATTTCCCTTTAGTGCTAAATAATGTGACGTTATATGGATTTACCACAGTTTATCCATTTATCTATATTAGTTTGGGGAAAACTGCATACACTCCAGTTCCTATTAATTTCTCTTTTATATGTGAATGGGCCATCATCTCTTGTATCTTTGCATGCCTCATAAGTTTTTTGTTGAAACTGGACATTTTGAATAATATAATGTGCCAATGCTAGGAATCAGATACTCCCCCTCTCATGGTTTGTTGTATATGCTTGTTGTAGGTCACTGTTGTTTGTTCATTCAGTGATTTTTCTAAATTATTTTTGTAAATTCCGTATTATTTGTCACATGTGGCCACTAAGGCCTGTGTTCCATTTGCTTACCAGTCTGCTAGTGTTTTGACAGTTTCCTTAAACACCAGGAGCCAAAAAAAAAGAGAGAAAAACTTATTCCTAGTCTTTGCAGCTTAACTCCCTGCTTGTGCAGAGTCTGAAGGTCAGTTAGAGGTGAAAGTTTAGTGTCTTCCTAGGCTTTTTCTGAGCATGTGTCCAACCCTGGGCATGTGCTTGGCCTTCTTGATTAGATTACCTGATACATGAGAGAGTTTTTAAAAGCCCTTCTTCCCCCGTATATCTCCTTTCCCAGCCTCTTTCCTCCCCGGAATTTTGGGTTCTGCAGTCCTATGGCAACACATCTTGAATTCTCACTTGTTTTCTAGTCACTCCAAGCTCATCCACCTACCATGTCACTGCATCTTGCTTAAGCCAGAGCTACTCATAATCCCGTTACCCCTTCTCATTTCCCAGTCTTGTAGGAGTTGACATTGTTACAACACAGACCTTCCCATGCATCTGTTTTAGGGCAATGTAAATTAGAGTGGAAAATAAACCCTGGGGAGATTAGGGGGCCCTGTTTCTTTTGTTACTTTAACAATTAGATAAATTCCAATCCCATTTAGACTTTTCCCACTTGGTGTTAGAAGCAAGCATCGTAGGCAAATGTCTGATATTTTACTTGATTGTGGAGAGGGGCTTGAGACACCCACCACCACCACCTTTCTGATGTGCTCCAAATTCTACTTCTACCAACTCCTGTCAGCGTTCTGTCACCGTGTTACCCTACTCTTCTGTAGATCCCTTAACCGCCACTGACGCATCAGCCTTCTCCACTGTCTGACAGTATTCTCTGCAGGAAATGGCCTCAGAGTCCCCAGAGGTCGTGCTGACCTTTCTCTTTCTTGATTGGATTTGTGATACCTTGAACCATTGTTTTAGTACTGAGGTGCGTCTGCCATTTTTTCCCCCACATCACAGCTGCTACTGCCAGCTCTTATGCCACCCGAAAGCCACTATATTTAGAAATGTTGACATCTTCGCTGGCCCAATTGCTTCTGCCATCATCATCACCTAGTTTCAATCCCAAAGATAGTCATGATGCCTCCATTTCAACCTTTGGAGAAAGACAAAAATGTATCTCCAAGAGAATCACTCCAGTTTTCTATCATTTCTTTCTCTCCTCTGCTTCTTGGCTAGTGAAGAGAGTTTGGGATCTCCATCTTTTCATTACCACTTGAGGGCATTTATATTATCCCCTGACTAGAGTGGGGTCAGGAGTAGGGTAAGAAATGAGCTGAGTTATCTTCTGTGAACTGGACAGAATCTTTACTCTTTTTTATCCCTGCTTTGCTTAGGATTGGGAACTTAACCTCAAGCGACTCCCCACAAATGCTCCACCAGTGCTCTTTCCATAGGTCATATGCCACTATTCTTTTTTTTTTCCATCTTGAAGGCCAGCCCTCTAACAGAAAGGAAGTCATCTCTGGCCCATGGGCCTGGCCTCTTAAGACAGGTACAGATTTTTCTATATGGACTAATTGTTCTTGAATTGCTGGATTAGAATGATGCTCATAGCATTCATGCAATTTTTCTATGGTTTCTTTATATTCACCTTTGCTTTCCAATATCTTGGTTTCCACACTGCAGTTAGAGTAATCTTTGTATAATGTCAGGTTACATCACTCTCTACTTAAACCTCTCCACTTCCTTCCCCTTTCACTTCAAGGAAAAGCTAAAGTCTTTATCATGACATACAATGTTCTACATAATCTTGTCTTCATTAAACCTTTGGAATTACCTTCTATTTTTTCTCATGTCCACCTCACCCCATGCTGTCCCTTGGCCATGGTTAAATGTGTCCTTACACTTGGTATTCCCTTCTTCCAGGAACTCTTCTTCCATTTATCCACTTAGCTCATTCCTTTACTTCCTTTAGGTCTTTGTTCAAATGTTCCCTTAATATGGAACCAGTCTATATAAAATAGTGACCAGCACTCTCCCTTCCCCCCAGCCTAGCTAGCACTCTCCTTATACTTTACCTTGGTTTAACATTGCGACAGTACTGATCATCATCTGACACACCACATATTTCTTTCTTTATTGAACAGTGAGGTCAAAGAACTTGTCTGCTTTGATTATTGCTGGATATTCAGAGCCTGGCATATAGTAGGCACCCCATGTATGTATATTTGTTTAATGGATACGTGAGCGAATGGAGGAATGCAATGATAAGTGAATTAATATGTGAATGAATGCATGGTTTCCTCCACCTGTTTCAGGACTTGATGGGCAGTGCTTCTGTCTTACTCATTTCTGTATCTTAGTGAAGGCAGTCATAGCTGTCTTACTCATAGGGAAGGCTGTTTTCTGAATGTCATATAGGAAGAGTCACCCGAACAGGATTGAGAAAAAAAAAAAGGTAGGTTGTTTCAATACTCACCATGTGCTGAAATTACAGTCAACACTGGAGGTGCTGGCCAGAAGTTCAGATAGGATGTCTCTCTAGGCCTGGTGTGACCATCATGCCTCATGGTCTGTACTCGGCATTATGGGTTCAGAAACACTGTCAGGGCACTCACAGGTAAGTGACCACTTGGGTTGACTCCCAGTGGCCAAAATCACAAGAGATCAATGTAGAATTCAGAGGCTAACATATTAATTTACAATAATATATGTGCACGTTATATCTTGCAAGTGATCAGAATACGTATTGTATGTACATCTGTAATTCCAAGTAATCCAGCTCAGACTTTTTAATTACTTCATTGTGAGCAGGAATTAGAGCAGAAAGGAGGTATACTGAGAAACATATTCTGTAGGTGGTAGGGATACCTCCTGAACTTTCCCTAGCTTCCACAATATGGGTATGTGCTTGATTTAGCATCGCTTTTCCTGGAGGGTTCTGAATCAACCCTGACAAAGTGTTGTTCTTACGTTATTTTCCTTGGATGCAGAAATTCCCAAAAAGAGGGAATTTTTGCAAAAACATACTTTCCCATCTGATTTAATGGTACCATTGACCAGGCTACAGGATTTTTTTACATCCTGCCAAATCTTGACTGAATTTCTAAGCACATCTATTCGTGTCTTTGAATTGGGATAAGTGTGGTCCCTAAAGAAAAGTGCATCAGGTGACCAATGTCATGAATTTTGTACACTGACCTCTCAAATGACCACTGAGCCTCCTCTTTCAGGACCCTGACCTTCGACCACACATTAGTTACCTTCAGTCTTTCCCTGAATCCATATTTCCTTATAATGTCTACCTACTGACCCAATTATATCTCAATTCCTAGATAATTCTAGATTGTGTGACCATTTTAATATGCCCATTAACCACAATAATGATTTCAAGATCCTGTTCTGGGTCCCTACTCAATGTCAAGGTATATTCTCATGTCCTTTAGAAGTCTATTGCCATTCTCTTATGGTTACAGTAGATTATGTGCTATAAAGGGATAAGGCAAAATATTAACAGACAAAAATAACTTGAATGCTAGACCTGAAACAGGCCTCACTTTCTTCGGTGAATTACTTTGCCTAGATAAATCCAGGATTTCTTTTGGATTTTTGACGATAATAGTGCATTGCACTTGGATGACACTTTGAATCAATTTGTTGAACTGTTTCCAGCTTCCTTAACTTACTTTTTCCCCTGAAGGACAATGTGATCTATATATGACTAGTGAAAACCATCATGGTATAGTAGGAAAAAGAACATTTGAGTCTGTAAGACCTGGGGGTACACATACACAAATTGTATTGTCTTTTACTGACTGTACGATCTTGCTTAAGTAAATTAGACCTTCTAAATCTTAGTTTCCCTACATTTAGCATGGAGCACAAAGACATCTTTTTCACATATCTGTTGGGAGGATCAAGGGAGATGATGTTTAATACACCTGGCCCTGTGTCTGGTCTCTAGCAGATTCCCTAGATGCTATTTTTCTTGTCTTAGCCCCAGTTTAGTGTGAGGCTCATATATAGCAGTAGGTTTCTCCTCAGGTAGGCATCCATTTTTGCAGAATGGCAAAGCTTTATGTTTACAGTGTACCCAGTACTCAGAGGTCTGGTCATGTATCCTTCCTGGGAGTTGAATCTGATTGCATTCCCACGTTGTCCCTTAGCCCTCAGCTTGTATCCGCCCCACAGCACTCGCTGAATTCTCCCTCCCTCAGAATTAGCTGCTTACCCCCTGTCTTCCTCATGAGACTGCCTCTCTCCCCAACCCCTAGAATGGGAAACTGGGCTTTTCACTTCCGCCTCCCCCACAGCCCTCAGTGTGATAACTGGAATACAACAGGTGTTAATACAGGGCAATCAAGTGGGCCTGAGACCAGAATTGGCCAGCTGTTTTAACTGGCTTTCAGACTCATTTCGTTTTTAAGTCCTCTCTGGCCGTTATTAATTTATCAGTATCTCTGTCTGACAGGTTTCTGATTTTCAAACTTTTCCTGAGTGAGTTTTCTCATTTCATCCTTACCTCAACCGGGGAGGTAGGTGTGATTACTGTCCCCAATTTGCAGATAAGGAAACAAACTCCAAGAGGTTATAGGTTATGTACCTTAGCGCCAGCCATGTCGTTCATTTGTGGTAGAACTGGGATCGAGCCTGGTCAACCTAACCCTTGTAGGGGAGGAAAAATTATTTTCCTTCTACCCTTCTAGGTTCTCAGCTGAGACCTCTGTTAAAAAAACAAACAAACAAACAAACAAAAACAGGTTAACAGAAGAAAAACAAACCAAAATTTGAAAACATGCATTCTTCCTGTATACATGGGAGATGCACAGGGGAAACTGAGCAACCACTACCTTCAGTACTTTTTTCAGGGAAAGACAAGACAAAGATGTTGGGGGCAGAGGGGGGGGCCAGTTCTGCGAGGTCGCCAGGAAAAACAGCGTAAACGGGGCAGGGATCTTGTGTCTCTCTTGTTCTCTGTTGGACCCCCACAACCTAACACATTGCCAGACACAGGGCAGCTGCCAGTATACACATGTAGAATGAATAAAGCATTACTCATCATCTCTCTGAGATGGATACTGTTGTTATCTCCATTTTACAACTATTAGATAAATAACTGGAAACCGAGAGAGGTTAATAGCTTACCCATAGCCACATAGTAAGTAGCAGACCTACTATTTTAAATGAAATCTTTTTAACCAAGTACTTCTATTATCCTGCCTTAAGAAACACAGGTAAATATTTATGAGCAAAAATAAATAAATAAATAAAAATTTTAAAAGGTGGCATTATCGTACTCCATCAGCTCTGAATATGGTTACAAATTGTTTGGGAGGCAAAAGAAATAATGGGTGATAAAACAGTTCTCAGCCATGGCCCCTTACCTTTCTTTTGTTTGTATATTGCTACTTTCAAAATTGTTAAGTCTGTGACTGTTCGTGGGGTAATTCTGAGCGTATGACAATTGCCTCTGAGTCAAAAGCTATATCCCAACAGCTTAAACATAACAATGGTAGGTTCTTTTCAAAGGGTACCTTTTCCCTCACAGCTGCCAGCTCTGCTTTCTATACAAACCTAAAAATAATGATCTTTCCATTATGGGAGCACCAGTATTGTTGCTTTCCCTCTTAGCTTTTATTAGTGCTTAAATTATACACCCTGAGTCTCCAGGGGTTTAAACTTGGCGGGGGAAACTTTTCCCAAGGCCAAATAGTGGCTTTAGCTCTGAGCACAAGGCTTCTACCCGCAGCCTCCTGCAGAGCCAGGGGCAGAATTACAGTCCCCAAATTGTCTCCAACAACATTGTTTGTGGGCTACGAAAGGTCACCGATAAAGCCTTTGTAGTCACTTTGCAATGGCAGCACCCTCCTCTAGCTTTTTCTCTATCTGCTCTACTCATTAAAAAACAAGGTGCAAAGTGACCTCTTCTCATTTGGCAAGGTAGCAAAGGAAATCTTTATTCAAACACTTGAATGCAGGACTTATCTTTAAAGGTAATAGGCACTCTGGTGCTTTTATCAAAAGCGTGAGAGCCATGTTGTTTTAATGCCGTCTGACTCTTGCTGGGGAAGTGGGCCATGGTGATCAGGTGAGCAGACCAAGACATAAGGTAATGGATTATGGAATGAGTGCAAGGTGAAGAAGTGGAAAGGCGTGTAGGGTCTTGGAACAGTGGAGAGGTGAGAGAAGAAGCCGTAGCCTGAAGGGTTGAAGAAAGGTATTTTGATAATCTAGAAAATTGTCTCCAAATGATCTTGTTACATAACACTCAGGTCCTGGGATCTGACAGTTAATATAGAGTAATAGTGACTTTTTTTCTTCACTGCAAAAATTACAGGGAAAAATGGATTTCTTTTTCTCTTCCCTCCCCCCTTTTTTTTTTCTTTAAACGTTTGCATCTGCCATGACTTGCCTACTGGTGAGTACTGCGTTGTTGTGTTATTACACATTTAGGAAGGAGCTGCCGAACATTTTGTCAGTGTAGGGTTTATAGTCTGCAGATGAACCTTGACTTCCGTAGTCAACTTAGGTTCACTTAGTCTAACTCCCTGTCTGTAATAATCTCTGGAGGGATTTCTTAATTCAAGACTTCATGGAGATGACAGGATTAGCTGAGAATGGTTGAACCACACTGCAGAATGAGAATCGGACACTATATAATGCACTGTTAACTAGAGCATAATTACATACAGCACGCTACAGATAGCATCCTGGGGGTTTCTAATACTAGTTTGTCATCCCTCTTTTCCATGGAATTGCTTAAAACAGAAGTCTGAAGGTTGACCTCCTTAGGTTGTCCATCTTCTGAGGATTCCCTTCTGTATATCCAGATAGATCTTAGCCTATGTTAGTTGGTGCTGCAATGGCTGACTTCTTCAATCAACCTTTATTTTGAAGCCCTGTTTTAGAGCTCATTTAAAACATCTCTGTGTCGATTACATTGCTGAAGAGATTTTGGTTCCCTCTAACGTGCTCTGCAGATGAGACTGCCCCCATCCAGCCATCTTCAGGAACGGCTGTCCTCACTTATCTCAGTCTTAAGGGTTTCTTTCTCATGTAGGCAAACTCTGGATTCTCTGGTCTCTCTGGATTCTTCTTCCAGAGACAGGTCCAAAACATTGACATAAAGAGTGATTTTAAGATTGGATCCAAGCTGAAATATATCTTCAATTGGATACATGTATGGGCACATGAGATTTCTTCTGACACATAAAATAGCCTTCCAACTGCAACCTCTCAAGATATTCTTGTTTAAATATTTCAAAACCCAGTGTTCCATGGGCTTCTAAAAATATCCAAATAAATGCATATTAAGGAAACAAATATTAATGTAAAGAGAGATTCAGAAACTGTTAATTAGGCTTACTTTAGCATTTTCTCTTTCCTTTAATGAATGCACTGTAGTCAAAGAGCACAAGTATTATGCTTTTTTGTTGTTTGGGTCTTTTTTGCTGGGACTAGAGACTATTCTTGAGTATGTGAGGACACGACTATGGTAATATGTCTTGATGTTCTGCAAAAACTGCCAAGAGTGCCAGGTTTTCTACCTCTTGAACAGCTTGGAGAATCATAGATTTGTAGATTTATGTTTTATTTTATTGGAATTCTGTTCCTGGGTGTCCTATTTACTTATTGTAAGACCTTATGGAAACCCTTTGTTGTCTCCTAACTGTAGTTTTCTCATCTATACAATGTGAAGGGGAAGTTGGAAGATGCCCTCCCAATCTCCCTGGCTGGTTTCTATAATACAAGCTGCTACTTGTACTGGTGACACCACTCCTATTATTACTATTACTAATATGACTGCTGCTGTTGTCATTACTGCTGCTGCTACTATTTCTACTACTACACGCACCTCTATAGCTATCTCATATCTGTATACACATTTTATTTACAAAGAGTTTTCCTGTAAGTTTTCTGATTTAAAACAGCAAACCAAATGCAGCATGAGTCCTGGGGGAGGAGCTGAGCTGTTTCATAAATAAAAGACCCTGTATTTTCTTATCAGTGACATTTTTATTCCTCAATCAGCCACCATCTCAAGACACTGTCCTTTGACCGAGGCAGCCCCTACAGTCCTACAGCTCCATTCATCTTGATCAAAATAAAGTTAATTGGATTCTCTTGGATTTCTGCATGTCCAACAGTGAGAGAATTGACTCAGAATACTTGGCCACTCCAGCAAAGCATCTTGTTATTTTAAAATTTTATTGTTGTGTTTCCAATTTCAAATATTTTTCACCTGGAAATTGTTATATCTGAATATTTCCTGTGAGGCACAGATATGATTGATATCATTTTCCCTCTTGAGTATTAATGAAAATTTTCCCATGAGCCCCCCCCCCCCATTTATCAGAGACAGAGGACGGGTGTAGCAGCCTAGTTTCTGTGTTGCTGTATCCCACATTAGCCTGTGCCCTGGTGTCATTAAGAATGAAAATGACTCTAATTTATGTTGAGATCCAGATTTATCGTAAGCAAAAATCTCTTGCATATTAGTGTGTTTTTTAGGAACATATAGTCATTTATCACTCTAGTGGATTTATTTATTTATTTTTATTTCACACATAGTGCTTCTGAAAATCATTAAAAAGCATCAATAACAATAATAGACATATTTTTGGTTCTTAAACAGGGATGCCTTTGGCTCATAAAATCTCAGACATTTTTCTTAGCCTCGTGGATGCCCACTGATGTCGTGGAAGCAGGCCACGTGGCACCCTAACCCTGACTTTTCTAAAGTCTAAAATTCTTCATCCCAGTGCAAGATTTGCATAACATTTCTCTGATTTTGTCTCTCTTCCAACACATAACAATCCCAATTTTGTACCAAGAAGTTGGACTAGTCCTGAGATGAGTAGGAGAGATACCACGCAGCCTTCATTCATAATTTGGAGATCTCGGTCCTCAGTGATCTTGTCTTTTTACTGTGGCATAATTAATTCGTGAATCTTGTGACATATAGGACAAGCACTGGTCTGAAAGCACTGAGTAAGCACTGGGATCCTTTCAGGTGAATTCTGGCATTCCTGATACTTTGACCCCAAGGATGATGGTGCTAGAACCCCTATTGTCCTGTGGGCTTCCCACTGGTCAGCATCAATATAACAAACTATTTCAGTTGTATAATTTCTACACATCAAACAGGAAAGGGGAAGGCAAACTATTCTAAGAGAAAAAAAAAAGCGATTATCTGTGGTGATCCTTTCACCAATTAGGAAGTGGAAGGAATGAAACAGTTATACCAAATCCTGACCTGAAGATCAATGGGACAAAGAAATGCTTGTCTGGACAAGTTAGCATGTGACGGTGCCTCACAGAAGTAAGAACTCAGTGTAGTTTATACCAGTTTCACTAACAATCTCCTTTCTGCCTCCACAAAGATCACCCATTCCACAGAATCATTGTGAGAAATGAGAATTGCTAACCCCACTGGATGTCACCCACAAAATGCTGGAAAAGGAGCTGCTCCTTTGCACAGTCGCCGTATTCAGAGCTGGCTGAAAACTGTTATCACTGCAGATGGAAGCAGCACTCCTTTTTCTTTCTCAAGGAAGGGTTACCAATCAAGTTTTTAAATTTGTGTACAAAAGAGTTTATGGCAAGATACCTTCATTGATGGCCCATGGTGGGTTGCGGGGGTCGGGGCAGTGGTAAAGATGGGAGACAGTAAAATGAATCCATCCTGCAGCTGTGAGAGAGCACCGATTCTGACGGGCTGTGGGGGGTTTGACAGAGCTTTTCAGAAGTGAAACATCTGAACTTTTGTGTGAACACCTGGAGTTGTCTCTATTCTGTGTGTCACAAGGGGAAACCTCACACACGTTAGCCAAACAGTATGATCATGTCGGTGACAGCTCTGCGGTCTACTCCAGGACTCTGCCTGTGAAGATGGGGGGATAAAAGCTCCTATAGGATTTTAGGTAGATGTCCCCAGGACCACGCAGTGTGCTAATAGCAGATTTGGTTTTTCAGGAGGAAGCTGAGACTCCAAGTGGAGTGCGTTTTGGTCCAGGGTCCTTCTGCTTGGCTCCCACAGCGTGGCCATGTTCCTCCCTAATAAGCGCTGTCTGTATCCTTTCTCTGCCCAGCGAGCACTGCCATCCTGGCCTCCATTGGTACTTTCCTTAGCTTATTTCATGATAACAGGGATCATTCTCTCACACACTGTTCTGTCTTTGTGAAAATGTCAGATACAAATATTGAGAATTTGGAGTCCCTAACACCTGTAGAGTCAAGCTTGGAGTTAACAGCATATATAGAAGCACACAAGCATATATGAAAATAATAATAATGTAATAGGGAATTGGCTGAGGATTTTTCAGGTAGAAACTCTGTGTGTGTGTGTGTGTGTGTGTGTGTGTGTGTGTGTGTGTGTGTGTGTGTGTGTGTAACTTTCCTGTGTGCTCCTGTGGGTACCTTACCTGATCAGTGTCAAGGCAAAGTGAACATCAGAGTGATCACATCTAAAATACAATTCCTGAGCCTCCCTCCCCATGTTCCCTCAGCTCAGTAAATGACACTGCCATCTAGTCCCTTGCTGTGCCCAGAAATTGTGAGTTGTTCATGAGTCTTCTCTTTCACTCCTTCTCATCCAGTCCCATTTTTGTTTATATCTCACCACCTCCCTTCCACCACTTTATTCCAAGCCACCATTGTCTTACATGGATTGCTGCAAAAAACTCCTAACCGGTGTCCCTTCCATTCTTGCCTCCCTGCAGTTGACTCTGTACATAGCAACCAGCTCCTCCAAGAGGCCTCCTCCCTTAGCACCGCTTTATAGCATCGCACCTATTCACTCTCTCTTCTCTTACCTTGCTTTGTTTGTTTTCTTAGCCTCACCATCAGCGGGATCTATTCATTATTGTCCTTCTCCTCCACTAGAATGAAGGTCCCTTGAAAGCAGACGGTAGCTTATTTGTTTAAGATTGTATCCCTAGAGCTTATAATAATCCTGATGCATAGTAGGTACTCAATAAATATTTAATAAGTAAACATACAAACAAACGGTTGGATGTGAACATTTTTGTGTGGTGGCTACACTGAGAACTTAAGTATTTTATCACTGCCCATGTATATTTTATGATATATTTGACATTTTAATCTGTGCATTTTAGAAATGATATTATTAATTATGAGAATTCAAAATAAATCTGCCAATAGTAGCCTTTTGCCAGTTGGAATAGGAGCTTTGTTCGTTAGATGTTGGCTAAATAGACAGACTTGAGCAGATAGATTTTTCTGAACCCCTTTGAAGTTCTCTTCAGTCATGTTTTAGTTTTTTTAAACGCAAGTCCTGTGAATTATATAAATGTTAACTACTATTCTGTACACCTGACACTCATAAAATTAATTAAAAATTATATTTGGGAAAAAAATGCAAGTCCATGTTGAAACCTGAATCATTTTACATTTGAAAGGATCAAAATGTTGATATCACTAGCTTGCAACTAATATTTATGTGTTCTAAATATACTGTTTTAGTGTCTTCTCCTTTTTTGTGACTGGGTAACGAAGAAAAATACCAAGGGACTTGGCAGGGGACCCTCTTCTAGGCATACGGAAAGTGTCTTTGTCTCCCTGGACTCAGTTTCCCGTTTGTAAATTGGGGCCTTCACGTCCAGTGCTTTCAGGAAATATCTATATTATTTCCATATGTGTTTTTTTGGGAGGAAAGTCTGCCAAGCTCTCATCAGTGTCTCTCTCTGAAGGACCCCTTTCTGCATGTAGCTCCTCAAACAGACAGATTTTAAAAAAAGACAAAGAAAAATTAGATGGAAAACAAATTTAAAGAAACGGAAAACCATCCTATCGGGCAGCTGGTGTCTGGGTGTTTCCCTGTCCACGTCTCCACCTCCCAGGAAGCACAGAGTGAGGGCAAGGGGCTGCACGTCCATCAAGTCGCCAGGGTTCTCTGCAGCGAACCCACTGCTTCCAGAGTTGGTACCCAGAGCAAGACTGTTGACTTAGGATGATTGTCCTGTGTGCTGAGAATCCCACTGTCCTTTGCCAGCTTGATGGTCATGCACAACAGCACAAATGAAGACCGCAGAGAGACCCATGAGGGATGTTTCAAGTGGCATTTAAACTTGGAATGAAAGAGGTGGTGCGTGGAAGTGAAGAGGTGAAAGACAGATCTGTAGGATCCCGTACATCTAAAGGACGGTAGAAAAACAGGAGCTGGAACCGGGGCCTATGCTAGTTCTGGAGTTGGAAGGAAGAGACCAAGTAAAATAAATATTTCCACTCAGGCCTGAAGACCACTGTAGCATCGGTTTGGTTTTCTTCACCTGCTCTGGGCCATATCCTCCGGGGTCCTGCCCTAGATTTTTCTCAGCCATCTCCTCAGCCATGGCACCCACCGACAGCAAATGTGATGCCCATCGACTCATATTTCAGCCTGGTTGTCCCTTGGCAAACACCGCTCATGACGCTTAGCACTGGACGCAGCATCCCAAAGCCAGCGATTCCCTTTTAACTGTTTCTCACGTGAAATGCATCCTCTACATCAGTGTTTCTTCCTGTGTAGTCTGCAACTCACCTGGTGCAGAGCCACCTGGGATAGTTGTTAAAAATGCAGATTTCTGGGCCCTGCTTCAGACCTACTAAGCCAGAATTCCTTGGGGCAGGTCCTTCCCTACTTAAGATGTTCTCCAGGTGGTTTCCATGTCCCTTGTTTATTTCTGCTTTCCAAGCCATGGGCATTGTCCTAGGTCTCCCTGAAGTTCATGAGTTGAGGGTGGGGAAGGAAGAGAGGAAAAGACCATTTACCAGTGTGCATGAGAACCACAGGTGATATAATTAGATAAGGAATAAACTCATTAGAGGCCTCATTCGGGCCATTAATTGCAAGATAATAATCATTACCTGTTTGTGAGCTTCCAAGGCTGGGACTTAGATCTTCTTTTCTTTGTTTCCCCAGCATGCAGCAGAGAGTACCTGGCACAGCAGGCAGTCAACCAGGTTGTGTCCAGTGGAAATTAAACCAATCTGACTTTATCATGTCTTTCAAATGTAACCTTGAATGTTATCAATGGTGGAAAAATAAAATAAGAGTATTAAATAAGGCAGTTATTGATAACTGTAAAAAACCACCAAATTACATGGAATTCGATGATGATACTGATATCAATGACAATAATTTCATCTAACATTCAATGAATGATAATAGCCAATTTTAAATTCACAATTAATTTATTCAACAACTGTGCATGTATTGAGTGCCTACTATTTGCCAGAAAACATTCTAGGCATTTGGGATAAACACTGAACCAAGTGAGGAGGCTTGTTTAGATGAATTTCATATTCTTTGTGGTGGTAGTGAAATAGCTAAGCATAAAAATCATAAATAAGATCATTATATAGTATGTTAGAAGGTGATGAGTATTATAGTAAAAGAAAAACTTGAGCTGAATGAAAGGGATCAAACTGCAGAAGGGGATAGGTTACAGGATTAAACAGGGAGGTAAGCATCTTATTTTCTATTGACCCAATGATACAGGTATTATAATTACTTCTGTCTTTCAGAGGAGTGGATTGGCTTTTATGTGTCTGTCAGTTTTCTCATGATCATTCTCCTAGTAAGAGGTAATCTGGACTCAAACCCAGGCGGCCTTGCTCCAGAGCCTAGAATTCCAAGAGTGCCAATTTGCATATTCCTTCCTATTGGCAAATGATATATATGCCATTTGCATTTAGGGTCAGCTGCAGTGGTCTTCCAGAAGCTCCAGGGCAGGAATAAGCAATTCCAACTTTCATAATCCCCTGCTTAATTACCCACTGGGCACCGGGAGCCCTCAGTCACCCGCAGAGTCTTCTGCTCAGACAAGACACATGATTCTAATAAAGAATCAATAATGTAAGGGCCATTGCATATTTTCTTGCTTGCTGAAATGGGGAGGGGCTCACTGGGGACATCACACTAGGGTACAGGAGAAAGGGAATGCAAAGAGAGTTACGTGTTTATTTTTAATTTCAATTAAGTTTTGCTGAGCCATCAAGTTTGGGAAGACTTTTTTAAAACTTGCAGTATAATTGCTTTCTAATTGCTGGAGATGAGTAGACATCTGAGTGCAATATTCCTGTACTTTTTTTTAATTGTAAAATTATTGGACATTGTTTTACACACTCTGACACTGTTGTTATTACCTGAGAGAAGGAAAATTGTCTTAGGACCATAGATTGTTTGTGTAAAAGGGGACCTCAGAGAGTGCCTTGCTCAAATTCCTCATTTTAGAGATGATGAAAATTAGAGGCTCTGAGAAAGAAAGTGCTACCATACCTGAGGTCCCTCAGATGGTGTCAAAAAAGTGACACCATATTTAGAAAATAACAGATTGTTAGCACTGGGGATCATCTATTGCCGTTCTCTCACTCTCTAGATAAGGAAAATTAATCCCAATGCAAAGTCATTGTCTTTCTCATTGGAATCTTACTGTCTCCAAAGCATTCTCCATGTAACACACTGATTTTCTTAAATAAATATGTCATTAACTAAATATTTCCATGATTTTCTGTCTTCAGAATAGATCTGAATTTTGTTACTATGCACAAAAGATTTCTCCATTATTTGTCCTTTACTTTGTTTTGCAGATGCATCTCTTGATGCTCTCCTATCATTCTATTTCTACTACCTTACTCTCTGCTCTCCTCCATGCTCACCCCTACCTTGGCCTTGGTCTTCTCTTTCTGCAGGTTTTATTTTAGGTAGCACATCATCCAGGATGCTCTTTCTGGCCCCTTGCTTTTTTTGTGTAGGTGCCCCCTTTTCAGTGCATGCCTCTATCCTTCAGTTATTATATGTCACTAATGTTTTGTTCATGTCAGTCTTTGCCATCACTAGAAGTCCAACTAGAGGAAAGGTTGTGATTTTACGAATCTTTGTATCTTCATTCTTTGGTAGTACCATGTCTTGCACATGGATAGCCCGCGGTCAACACTTATTGAAAGAATAAATGATTGAATGAATAACAGAATGACTTGTGGATTGATAAAGGTTATGGACCTCTAATAAGAGGTCCGAAAGTGTTTTTTCAGGAGGAAATAAAACAAAAATTAAAAATAGTACTTTGGCCTCTTCCCGAAAAGTCTCAAGTAAAATATGTTGTTGTAAAATTTCATAATATAGGTATGGAATTATAAAGATTGATAAATACATTTTGCAAACACACCTTGCTACTGTCATCTCTCTAACCCTCAGCTCCTCACTATGCAAATCTTATTTTAGTGGCTCCCCACCATTGCACATAGTTGTGACAAACTTTATTAAAATATTGTACATTGTATTCTGAATTCTTTATTAATTTCTTTAGGACAGTAATTGAACTTATGCTAAATTTGGTTATATGCTCCAGGGAGGGATGAACACATGAGTAAAGTTAAGGGAGCTCATACTCTAGGAAGAGAGATAAGCACACAGAATTAGTTTACATCCCAAAATACTCTACCTAATAGCCAAGTGGATATGCAAAGGACAGGAGGAGTTCAGAAGAGGTAAAAGTTTATTTCTATTTGGGGAAACTGGGAAGACCTTATGAAAAGGAAGCATTTGAGTAGAGCCTCGCAGAATATTGACAGGAAAGGATTTCATACATCATGTTAACAGTAGAAATTCTCAAAGATATTCTGGATTTTTCTAGGATCAAGATAAACCATGAACTCTACATGGAGCTAGTGTTATTAGTTTACTCTGGAAATATTTGGTTTTGATGATCTCAGGAGTAATAAGGATAAATATTATTTAACCTGAGTTGGTAGTCTTCCAACAGATTATTTTAGAATCAAGGGAGGTCACCAGATGCTAGCAAGGTAAATTTGCTTTGGATGGCAAGATCCAAAGGGTAATTAGAGTTAGTAAAAACATTGAATATAAGCTCTTCATTCATTCAATAAATATTTACTAAGGACCTACTATGGGGCAGGGTTATACTATTTGCTGAATTCAGCGAGACGAAAAGGTATCACTTCTGTTCTTAAGGACTTCAAAATCTAGTGAGTCAGCCATGGCAACAAAAATAATAATGTCATAACATAATTATTTTTTCTAAAAGTATGCATGACTATGAGCATCATAGGAAGTTCCCCCAGAGTAGGTGTTAGCTGAGCTGATCCTTGAGAGATGAGGAGGCGTTTGCCAGGTATTCTGCAGCAGAAATACATATTAATAGGCACAGAATATATATCACAATACATATTAATAGGCACAGAAACAGGGATGACACTGTATGTTATTAGATTGAGCATTTTTAAGAAATTCAAATTATCTCCTTTATTTGCTTATTGATGGTAATAGCACTTTTTTTTTTTTAGCGGTTGCTTTAATGTTCATAATAGTTATCTTTTACCTTATAAATGTATTCTTTCATGCTCTTTCCCCTGGCTTTTGTGCTATTGTTGTCATATATTTTACTTCTATATATTTATAAACCACATGTTTTTTTTTTAATTTTGCTTTGAAAAAATCAAATGTTTTTTAAAGGGATTTTTAGAAATAGGAAAGACATCTTTTATATTTACCCATATAGTCACCATTTCAGTGACTCCTTCATTCCTTTGTGTGGATTTCAGTTTCCATCTGGTATCATTTTTCTTCTGTTTGAAAGAATTTCTTTAACATTTCACAAAAATTTGCAGATCTATTTGTGATGGATTATTTCAGATTTTGTCTCTCTGAAAAAAGGCTTCATTTTGCCTCCATTTTTGAAAAAAAAAATACACACACACACACACACACACACACACACACACACACACACTGGGTATAGCATTCTTGGTTGACACCCACTTCTCCTTCATAAGTAATTCAGTGAAATTGTGCCACTGTTTTCTAGCTTGCACTGTTTGAATATGATGTGCCTTGGTATAATGTTCTTTATGATTCTTATACTTGTGGTTTGTTGGGCTTCTTAAAACCTATAGTTTAAAAGTATTTTTTAAATTTCGAAAAACTGTAGCTATTTTTCTTTCATTGTCACTTTCCCCTTTTTTCGGGTACTAGGCACTCTTGGCTGTCTACTGATAGCCATCTCTTTATTCCCATTCCTTCTGATTGGCAGAACCTCGCTTTTGCTTGAGAGTGAATCATCTGAAGCCGTATGCTCCGAAGGGCAAAAAACAGCTCTAGACCAATGCATGGGTCCTGTTTGTTACGGAGATCTCAGGTAGTGATGGGCTTAGACAGAATAGGGAAGGGGTCAGACCAAAGCAGATTCAAATTCCAGCTCTTACACTTATCAGTTGTGTGACATTTGGTCAAGTTTCTTGAACTCATTAAGCATCAAGTAATTGACTTATATAATAGGGTAATAATGATATTAGAATTCATGAATTTACTCAAAATATTGGCTCTTTACTCAGTTTCACACACACTGCTTGATGCTAAAGAGAGAGTGGTGAAAATAGACCCGGTCCTTGAATTCATCACCTCTCAGCGAGTACAATATAGAAAGTAATGACAATAGGGTGGGGTAGAGAGATAATAAATAAATAAATAAAGTTGAGTACAATTATCTATTAGAATTTATGTCTATTCCAAAGATTTAAGGACCAAACCAGATAATGCATGAATACTTCCAAATGCTCTGCCTGGCACACCATAGTTGCTCAATAAATAACCAAAACATTTCATTGACAGGTAGTAAATGGTTGAAGACATCAGTGTTGAAGGAAAGGGCATTAATAGAAGTCCATATATTTGTGGGGTATGTGAAAGTAATGATAATCAAGAAACTTGATTGAAGCATTAGATGTACATTAGGGAACAACTTAGCTGATTTGTCAGTAGAGATTGGCATTTGATCATGGAGATCTTTTAGTGACAAATAAAAAGCTCTTTGGCATAAAGAAGTTTTGCCCACTACACACACACACACACACACACACACACACACCCATATACACACACACATACCTGTATTACAAACATATATATATATATACGTAGAACTTTTGCCACTTTTCCTCAGCTTGATAACTTTTACAAAGTAGCTTTGATCAATCTCTAACCAGAAGTGTCATCGGTGAATAATGCCATGAGAGTCATTTTAAACATAGCCTGCACAAGTATATCCGGAGCAAAGATAGAGTGTCGACAGGATGATTGAGTTTAGCTTGCAAAATTGATTATTTTACTTCCCCACTCTCTAGCCTTTAATTGAAATGGATAGATTTGACGGAGCACCCTTGGCCTTGGCCATGGTGTCTGGCAGAGCCTGAAAACTAACACCCTGACTTCTGAGGGCACCGAGCCAAAGGTTTCCATAGGTCAGTTCTCAATCTCCACTCTGTCCCGTTGACGCAGATGGGATCAATGGGAAATTGGCCAGGTCGCCACTCTGACGCCTTCTATCCTCAGTGCAGGGAAATAGAGCTTACGTTACCCAGACAGCAGGGAATAAAATTAGATTTTAGTGCACACTAAATCTTTAGCTAGTGCACACTAAACGTTCAGCCACCCATCGAAATCACCCCCTCTAGGGGAAAAAAATATATATCTTTGCTGAAAAAAAGAAAAATCTGTGAATTTTTTTCTCCAAGATAATTAACTGGTTCTACTCTGGCTGAGTTGGAAACAGTAGGCGAGTGATCCTGACCTCAACATTTGGTGCCACATTTTCCACCATGGCAGTCTTTTAAAACACCAGGTGAATGATGCAGAGAGGCCTACAGAGCTGTGTGGTATTGACTGAAGATGCAGAGGCTGTCAAGGCCATTGCTTCCATCGTAAGATGTGGGGCGTGCCAGAGCACCAAAGAGCTAATTGGACGGGTCCCACATGCTTGAAAAACCAACTTAATGATCTACTATGGAGAAGTTTGACATGGTGCACCTTTCCCATGTGTTCATTGGTGCACTGTTTTAGGAGGGTCAGCTTGGCTTGGCTTGGTCTTTGAAACAAGCATAAGTTACTGGCAGGGTTACCCAATTGCCAAACTTCTGTAGTAGACAAGGGAACTGTACTCCTGTTTCTACTAAAATCTTATAAGCTTAAAGAGGAAAATATGACTTAGAATATGTGTATGCATACACACCTGTGAATAGATACAAGTATCTATTATTATACTACCTTCTTAGCATCATTGGAAAAATAAATCAAAGATGTGAAGTAGCTTATTGTTTGGGGATTGATTACTTCTGTCCCCTCATTAGTTATTCTATTTTCTATTCTTGGAGGACCTTCAAGACTGTTAATAGTTGAATGCTACCAGTTGCTGTCATCAACACTAATTGCTGTCATTTTTTTTTCTTACAATGATGCCAACGTCTTCATCCCTCCTTATGGTTTTGCTCGATTGTTGCTTTTCTCCTGTGTTTTGGTGTAGGAAGAGTGATTTCTAGTTTTGACCCTCTTGAAATTTCCTCCTTCCACCAATTTAAAGAAAACTCTCTTCCCCAGCATCAAAGCAAATTCCTGTATTGCAACAACAGTAAACATAGCTATGGAAACACTGTCCTCTTGCTCTTTAAATTTTTTACAATGACTTGCAGAAATCATCCATTAACTCATATATTTTCTTCTAAAATCTTAACATTGCTGAGGGGGCAAAATACGATATTTTCTGAAGTCCTATGTGCAAATTTTTGCATCAGTTTTATTTATAGTGGCAAAAACATGGGGATGTGGTATAACCAGCATCTCCAAATGTAGTAGAACAATGAATAAGTTACAGTGCATTTAATAGGTGTGATATTATGTAGCAATTAAAATGATGCATATGAAGACTTCCTGTTGATGTGGGGAAATATTTATGATATAAAGCTAAGATAATCCAATACACAGAGCTGCATATTTACCAACACACAATACACACTGTACACTCACTTGCATATCTATATAAACAGAAATGTAAAAAGAACCACACAAAAGTTAGCACTTCACCAGAAATTTAATAGTGGTCATTTTTTTTTTAAAGGAGGGCAGTGTCACTGGCCCTCATATGTGGGGTCCGAACCGGGGCCCTCTGGCATCCCAAGCCAGTTCTTAACCATCGCGCCACTCGGCCGGCCTCAATAGTGGTCATTTTTAAGCTGAGAAATTATGGGTACTTTTTTCATACATTGTAATATTTTTTAAATGGTTATTCATTGAATTTTAAAATGAAAGAAAACCAGAGCCATTTAAAAACAAAACAAAACAACAACAAAAACTTATTTTAAAACAAAACAAAACAACAACAAAAACTTTTCTGAAGGAGAAGAATACCAGGCGGTCCCTCAGTCATAAAATTCACTGACCTTTCTTCCTAAACCTCAGGAGTTCATTACTGTTCATCCTGGTATCCACAGAGAGAATCCAGGTTCCCTGGTGTGGAATGACTTGCTAGAGTGAAGGAGAGACTTAGTAATGAAGTCAGGTCTGGACCCTACCCGTGGTCACGGACAGCTGCTGGGAGTAGTTTGGGGTCTTCTGCTTCTGTAGTTCAACCAGCTGGTTTATGTTTTGTGACCCGTGGCTCAACAGCAATTGTAAATATCTGCTTCCCTCTCTATGAGAGACTTTTATTGGAAGCATTAAGAACCCTACTGGTATAGCTTACTTCATGACATTTCCCAAAGTCACAAGGAATATGACATGACATTTTACAGGGTTGTGATTTTGCAAACATTTCTATAAACCATCTGAAAGTTTCTCATTAAACTAGACTAATTTGACCAGGACAACTGGTGGTTTGTAAGGTTTCTTCTTGCATCAAAACTCAGTGCTCCAATTTCCGATTCATTTATTTATCCTTTGCATTTCCTTTGTTAAACCATGGAGGCAACTCTGCTTTAGAAGCTAATTCCTTCAAACTTCTCATTACATTTGAGGAAAGACACTTACTTATACCAAGACATACTTTTATTAAAGGAAATACAAAGAGGGGGATGGAATTCTTGGAGTCTAGAAAGTCCTTTAAAATTTTAAGAATGTGCTCAAACTAGATTTACTAATAATGAGATTGTATGAGCTATAGATGGAGCATTGATTAGGAGGAGCCGGCCGAGTGGCTCAGTTGGTTAAGAGCTCGCTCAAGAGTTTGAGCTCTGAGCAACAGTGGTTCGATGCCCGGCCCGAGCTGAGCAGCCGCTGAGCTGTCAACAGGTAGCAGGATGACTCAGCTTAAAATAATAATAATAATAATAATAATAATAATAATAATAAAAAAAAATAAAATAAACCATATTAGGTGTTTATCAAAGTATGCCCTGCCAGTATTAATAGGTATTATACAAACAAAAGTACATGGCTAAGTGCACTGGGGGAACTACTAGGTTAAGTGAAGATATGTACATTTATTCACTACACGATTTCTCAGCATTCTTCATTCATCAAAAGAATATGTTGGTCTTCCAGGAAAGGTCTATTGGTATAGTTGATGTTGTCTTCCCTATAAGTTTTGTCTTCTTCTTCCCACCTCTGTCTCCTAATCCATAGGAGTGAACACATGACCATGCCTGGCTAATCACAGAGTCCATGAAATTTCTTCAACAGCAGTTAGTCCAAGGGGTGGGCATATGAACCATGCTGGCCAATCACAGCCTTCACTGGGATTCTATAGCATTATAAGAGAAAGAAATGTCCCCTTCCTCTCACGCCCTCCTTTGCAACCACTTTCCTTGCTATATTTTTCTCCATAGCATTTACCATCATCTAGCGTATTATGTATTTTCTAGTTTATGTTATTTATTGTCTGTCTACCCTCAGTAACATATATGCTCTATGAGGGCGGGAATTTATGTCTGTTCTGCTCACTGATGTATCCAGTGTGTGATACATATTTGTTGTTGAATCTTGACTAGATCAAGAAGCATAGACTGTATGATGTTTCTCAAACTTGTTTCAAAATAGAAGCCTTTACCCATAAGGCATTGGGAGGGCTAGTTCTCTGTGGAACATATGTACTCTGTATTCTTAAGGGTCCTGATAAAGTATCAGCTTAAACTTGGACATTTTTAAGATGAGGAAACTGAATCCCATGGAGGTTAAGTAATTGACTCAAAAACTCACACTGCACTTGAAGTTTTATGCATTTGAGCCCTTGGTTCTCCCACATCCATCTATGACCATGTAGAGAATGCCCACTCCTATATGCTAGGCTCACTGATGGGCCTGCCTTCTCTGGCATATTATCTCACCAAAACATCAGTACCATCAGAGGGGTTGGGAAGGAATCCCTCTTTTGTCCACAGAGTTGAAGATGTGACATCTCCAAGGCTGCACAGACATATGCCCAAGTGGGAGTTAGGCTGTTCCTCAGTTTGTATTTCTGATGAAGAAGAAATACTGCCTCCAACTACATGCTACCTCTTCACCATTTGAAAGGCCCCGATTTCCATAAAAGGTGTGAAGAGTGTATACCTAATAAAGCAAAACATGCCCTGAAACTCTGTGTACAGCAGGTATTGCACATTGCATCTCCAGCATCCATTCAGTCAACATTTGAGTGCATATTCCATGTCAGGTGCAATATTAGGCACAAGAGATACCAAACAGAGTGTGGCACTATATGAAGTTTAAACTCTAGCAGGAGGAGACCAAGAAGAATTCAGTATACAAGCTTTGATGGTTGGGTCGCATGCTCTAAAGAGGAAAATGCAGTAGAGGGTAGCTCGGGAGCCGAATCTTAGATGGCCACTCAGAAGCTTGCTGTGTTGCCCCTCAAAAATAGGTGGATGCTGGATGTCATGCTCTGAAAAAGGACGAAAAACTCCCATCCGTGTTAACCTAGCCCTTTGGTCTTTTAGAAACTAGCACTGGGATTGATTCTAGAGTTGAATTATTTTATTTTTCCCTTGAATAACTTGGCAGCATCAGAAAGCCCCCAAAAGGACCTGGCTTTACCCCCAAGCAGGTCTTCTGCTGAACTGGACCTCAGATTAGATAGAAAGCGCTGTTTTTAGAGGCAGATGCCAAGGGCCTTATGCATGTAATAGCACTGTTCTTCTTTATCCATTATTTATCAGCCTGGGGAGATTGGAGGAGAGCGCGAGACCCCTTCATTTAATGTGAGGTCTTTATCTTTCAGCTCTTTGAGCTCAAACATGCCAAGAAAAGCTGTTGAATTGTCCGTGAGCACATGTCATGGGCCAGCCAGTCCTCAGCCTGAAATGCGTAACCTCAGCCATGAAGGCACATGAGCACTCGATCGAGGTTCTTAGGGAGTTGGTGTTGCCAGGAAACTTAATAGTAGATCCATGGGAAAGGGGTGACTGGTGGGGTTTAGGACAGACATTTTTCCTCTGAATTATTCGAGTCCTTTTTCCATAAAATGACAGTTCTCAACCTTAGCCATACATTGGTGCCACTTGGGGAGTTAAAAAACAAGACTGATACCTGAGTCCTACCCCTAGAGAGTGTGATTTATGTGATCTGGTGACAGGCTGGAGCATGGGGACTTGTCAGAGCTTCCTAGGTGCTGTCAGTGCTGAGAACTGCCTCTGTGGACGTAGGTGTGGTAGTGATGGACAACTTAGGTGTGGGACAAAGGTCAGACATCTCAGGACTGTGTCACTCCTGTCTTGCAAGCTTCCACAAAAGATTAATTCAGCCGGTCAATGGGCAGATCTTCATTTGTTCTCATGCCACCCTTTGGACCATTTGAAATCAATGGGCCAATTTACCTACATTTAAACTCAGCAAAGGTAAGGTTTTCAAGGTCGTTTACGTCATAGGTGGATTTTCTTACATGGCTTGTCTAAGGAGGCAGGATGGGTAAATCAGTGTAAGAAGGGGAGGTAGCGACCTCCTGTCTGGCCAGAGTACTCTGCAGAAAGGCAGCATATCCCAAGGAAATGGAAGCTGGCAGACATGAGGAGGTCAAAAGGGCATTGGCCTATGATGAATGTGAAGAAGGTGAGAACTCTCCAATGCAGAAGTTCACAAAACTTTTCACCATGAGTGGTTTTTTGTTTTTTTCTACTGTGTGCCCCATAAATTTGATGTTGGAAAATTTTCCTTAGAAAATGAACGCATTTTCCTGTCCAAATATTTTATCATAAGCCCTTCCTGTCTGCTAAGTGGAGTTTCTGTTTAGCAGAATATAACCACTGACATAATTCCAACCTAAAGCAAAGAACCTCCACGTTGCGTTTGATCTCCCACAAGTGTTTGCATGAGTGCATGCCTTCTGCCAAGCATCTTAGAAAATGGAAAGTGGAGGATCGACTCATGGATACGTTCAGAGGCCCCAGGGGACCTAGACCCCCAGAAAGAGAGAAGGGAGCCAACAGATATTAATTGCCTCTAATGGGCCAGGCACTTTGCTGAAAGATAGGTATCACTGCACTCATTTCACTGGCTAGGAAATTTGGGCTGTGAGAGGTCAAGTTATTGGCTCACAGTCCCAAGGCGATGAATGGAGCTGGGAATCAAATTGAGTCCTCCATCTCCCTCTGCTATTTCCCTTATCCCATGCTAACCCCTGTGGGAACTTCTGAATTTAAACTTTCATCAGTGAGAGAGACTGCTTCTTGGCCCCAAAGGAAACCACTTGTATTGCGTCTTCGAGATTTCCTCCATCTATCTCCCAGAATGATAGGTTGAGCTAATAGGTCCAATTAGGAAGCTCCTCTGGCCTTGACCCTGGATGCATTAGTGTTTTGATCAAGGGAGGGGCTCTGGTTTCAGATCACCTGGGATTTATTACAGCTCCTTCACTCACCAGTTATGCTACCTCAGACACCGCTGAGCCTCGGTTTCCATCACCTGTAAAGTGGGGGCAGTGTTAGTGCCTATCACGTAAGTTTCTGTGAGGACTGGATGAGATAATCATGCCAGACACTTAGCACACACAGCACATGCCTTAATGCCAAGTGACAATTACCATGATCATCGCCTACCCCTTTCAGGGCCTGTGTTGTCACTTTGCCTTCTACTGGCAGGCAGAGAAGCACATCACTGACCGTCCCCTCTGCTTTTCCCTGGATTCTAGGACTCAGCAGCTCAGCCTGAGCTGCATTCCACATCCATTGCTATTTCAGCTTCTGCCTTTCTTCTAACTACGTATTGATCTCATCTCCTTGTATCCTCAACCTCCATTCATATGGAGGTAATGCAATTGCTTATTTCACAATGAGAGCGAAGAAAACTGACTCCTCCTCTTTGAAGAATGGCTGAAAACCCCTCAATTTAGTGCTGTGTTAATCAGGCCTGAAAGCACTGACAGAAAACCAATAGCCAGGCTTGGAAATCTGTGAGAAAAACACCCTGGGAAGGCTCATTGGTTTCTTGTGCGTAAGTAAGAGCCAAGTGTGTTCTGGGGCGTGTCAGGGCTGCCGCTTTGATCCCCGCCCAAGCCGGTACTTGTAGATGGAGACAGGAGGCCCAGCTCAGACCTCACCGCCTCTGCCTCATCACTGAAGAGGACAACTGGCTTACAGCCTCAGGGGACTGCAGCCTGCACCCTGTTCCGGCAATGGCTTCCCTGGCACCTGTGCCTACACATATCCACATCACCTGGGTCCTGCGTGTGTCTCAGCATCGCACAGTGCCTCTCAGACAGTGTGGCAGTTCAATTCCAACGGAGCTGCTGAAAGACCAAGCCAAGGTCACAAACATGACTCTCTCAGTCATAGGTCCTGTATAACAGCGATATCTGTGCTGCCCATTCCCTGGGTAAATCACGTCCCTACTTCTTATCTCATGAATAGAAACAGCAATGCCGAGAGGGAGGTGTTTACTCAGATAACTGTCACCAAGTTATTTTCATTTGATTTGATTTATAAAATGGGAATAATGATCCGTATTTCCCAGGACTGCTCTAAGGATCGAATGGGGAATTTTCTAATATAGTAGCTATGAAATTATATGTCCGTGGAATCTGGACCCAGGGGAACCAACTCTCCTTGACATCTCACATTCCAGTAGTGTCTGCAACTCAGACTGGAAGCCAGGTCGTCAGAGTTCTGCTTATCCTAATGAGAGATTGAAAGCCCTGTTGGGATTTCTCGGAGCTAATCTGTGTGTTATTTCTGCAGCCCATGTAGAGTAGACCACGCTGACCTCCGTGCTGGTCTAGCATATGTCAATAAACACATATTTTTACCTACTTTGGGTAGGTCCTGTGCCTACTGGAGACAGGTCTGTGGCTTTGCCCCCAAGGAATGCTTGTCCGAGTGGGGAGGCCGACGTAAGACCATGCAATTCTTGCTGAGGTCTGCAAAGGGGGGCTGTGGCAGCACAAAGAGTCCCAGCCCTTCTCCAGGAACAACGCAGTGTGAGGTCAGAGTTCATTTGGAAAGCATTTCAGAGTGGAGACCATGCACTGGACCCAAGTTGGATTCCAAGCACTGGCACTTAATAACCCTGGGGCCTTGGCCAACTCACTGTGCCTGACTGAATATCCGTTTCCTTACCTATAAGATGGGTTTATTCATAATGACTTGCAGGGCTTGGGGGAGGATTAAAGGAGATATAGCATTCACAGGGTGGCTAGCACACCAAGAACATTGGAGAATTGCAAGCTATGCTTTAATGTAAACACACATTGTTGTCTCCAGATAAAACGCACTGTTTGGGGAGGTATCACATTTTCTGTCAGTGGGACTATTTAAGACTAGAGGTAAGTCATGGAGAAGATTCCTTATGATGCTTCCCAATTCATGTCAGACCCCATACAGCCTGAAAGGCAAAGGTTTCTCCCCGGCAAGGGAGAGCCTGGTCCCAGTCTCTTGGAGGAGATAGTCCTCAGGGAGTTGAGCAAGGCCTGGTGAGGTTAGCAGAGGAGAGAGAAGGGCTGTTAGAGCCAGGCCGATGGCCAGGAACCTGTGAATGGCCATAACCCCTTAGAGAAACACCACACGTGCATTAAAGAGAACGTTCCTTAGTGCTCACGGGTATGGATTGGGAAGCATCGTGCGGAATCGATACTTTGAACAAACATGTGAGAAAATTGAGAACACTGGATGGGAGGAAAGGGGATACCAGTTAGGGGATTACAAAATCCAGGTGAGAGGTGATAGTGGCCTAGAGTGGCAGTAGAATTTCTTTTTTTTTAAATGAAAATGGAGGATGTAAAGTACAGCATAGGGAAGATAGTCAATGGTATCGTAATAGTTATGTACGATGTCAGGTGGGTAGTAGGCTTGGCGGGGTTATCACCTTGTGAGGGGGTAAATGTCTAATCATTGTGTTGTTTGTACACCTGAAACTAATTTAAAAAAATGAGAATGGATAATTGTTAAGATAAAAAAATCATAAATTGGAAAGTTCATAGTCTAGACAGCTCTGTCTAATAGAGATAGAAACAGTGTAACAGATAATATAACAATATCAGCCTCCATCAGCATCTAGAGTCAGCTAGGCTTGGGTCCTAGCTCTGTTTTCCATTAGCTACGTAGCCTTGGGCGCATCACTGTATTTCCTTAAACCTCAGTTTCCTCATTTCTAAAATGGGATTAATAATAATAACATGTTACAAGTGCTGCTGAGAGCCTTAGGAAATACCCCAAGCAAATTATTTCACACAGTAAACATCAACATTTATAATTCTAATTATATCCACTATACTATGTTTTACCTAATACACCTAACATAAGTATACCTAATATACTATTATTGTTAGATAGAATGCATCAGGAACACAGCCGTTGTTAGTTTTATTTCTAACAAAGTTTGGATTGTCCTTTGTTAACCAGATAGTAGACCTAACTGGAGTCTCCCAACCCCGAATCTCTTGAGGCATCCAGAAGAAAAGGATAAAGACAGGTACCCATGACCCATCAGAGATCAAAGAGACTTGGGTTAAGATCTGAAGGAAACAGAGAGAGTAGTTGATGTGGGGCTTAGATTCCAGGAATCTAATAATTACAACTTGTTGACGATAGAAGCCAAAAGAATTTTCTGGTACTCTCTAGTACTACATAATGAAGTGGGGCTGGAGAGAGCCTCCTGGCTGCAGGGCCCGGTGAGGAGCAAGCTTGTCTGGGCCACAGGAAACCCTCTCAGCAATTTCAGAGAGTTCCAGGCTCCTCGGAGCTCACCCTGGGGCACGGGGCTCTCTGAGCACCTGTAGAGCCTCTGCAGGGTCTTACTCACCAGTCTGTAAGGTAACATGTGTTCAGTTGGCCCTTCTCAACCTCCACTCAGACAAAGATCGGCCCTCTTCATTTACTTTCCTTTAAGATTCAAAGATACTCCTGCCCATTACAAGGAATTGTAGATGTTAAAAGGTGGTCTGGCTTAATCTTCCCGATTTGGACAGAATAATATTTTCCCAAAGCATCACAGTTGGCGAAACCCTTGGCATATACATCTCCTTTGCTCCTTGTATGGATCCTGGGTGGCAGATATTATCAGGCAAGAAGAAGGTGATGAAGGCACTTGCACATTATTATTGTGTGTCCCCCATTCCAGTGCTACATCTTTCAAGGTGTGTGCCCTCAGGTGAATGAATTCGTCTCTCCTGCCTCAGTTTCCACATGACTACGCTGGGCACTGGGTGTGTGATAGAGAAAGAAACAGACATGGTTTCTTCCTGCAGGAAGCTTACAGTCTCATGAGAGCTAATGGACCATAAATAAGTAAACAGGTGCATAAATATATAATTATAAGTTGTAAAAATAGTAAAATAATCAATTGATCACTATGATGAAGTGTAAAGGGGGAGGGACCTATGCTGTTAAGTTTTCCCAGACTTGAAGGCAGAAACAGAGCCTGGCAGGGAAAGTGTTGGCTGACGCTAGCTGGCTGGTAGGCCTGGGGGGAGGCTGGCCCTACATGGGATAAGTATGTCCCAGTCCACAGTCCCTCGCATCCCTCCTCACACGTGGGGGCTGCTCGGTAAATGCGAGCTCGAATCTGACTAAACTGAGACCCAGCATCAATTGAGAAAGTTGTCTAGACTTACTAGGTCATAGAAGCGGTGGGGAAAGGGTTCCAATCCAGTTTTGCTAAAGTCAGATTTTATCCTCTTGCCACCAGAGGCAGTGCCAGCGAAAGTGTCACACAGGTCGACCAAGGCAGGGTCACAAAGCAAAGGAGGGAGGAGGATGGGGACCCCACCTACCTGCATTTTTCCAACTGCTGTCTCCCAGGGCCTACCCATCCCACTGGGCAGCTTACCTTCTTGGAGTAAATACCACCCACCCACCGCTTTTAAAAACAACGGCTTCTTTTTGTTTCTGCACTTTGACTCTTGCAGCCTAAGTTTAATTGGCTTTACTATGTCTGGCTTCCCTGCAGCCCTCTGAGCTGGGTTCGCTTTGAGGGCTGTGCAGTGGTGCTGGGAGATGTGAGCCCTCCACTGCAGACCAGGTGGCCCTCCCGGGTGCTGGGCCTGGAGGTCTGGGAAACATGGTGGGGAGGGGACAGACACCGCAGATGTCTGGGTGCTGAGTGCCATGCTGACTCAACCAAAAAGAAGTTGCTGCTAGAATGAAATATGTGTCTGTGATTTCATGAAGGTACCATAAACCAAACAACACCCACTGGGGTCCCTTTAAATTTACAACCTGCTCTCTGTGGAGGGGTCCATGATGTCAGGATGCGGGAAGGGAAAGATATGTGTGTGTGTGTGTGTGTGTGTGTGTGTGCGCGCGCGCGCGCGCTGAGAGGGGAGAAAAAATGAGACGTGGCAAAACTATGCGAAACATAAAGAACCAAAGAGAGGGGCGGGGATGTGGCAGGGGAAGAGATGAAAAGAAAAATATGCAATGAGAGAGGGGGAGAAAGAAAGACACTGAAAAAGAAAACCATCTGAAACAAAGACAGAAACAGAAAGAAGGTAGAGAGAGTGAGTGAGACATCAGGAGAGATGCAGACAGAGGCAGAGACCAAGAAAGATGAGGGAACATCCCCAAAAAATATAGTTAAAAGGAAAAAGAGAGATTGAGAGGCAGAAAGAAAAGCATAGAGAAAAAGACAAAAGCAGAGAAAGAATGAGGGAAAGAAAACAGGAGGAAAAAAAGAAAGAAAAGACAAACAGCCCAGAGGCAGAGAAACTGAGTCCGAAACAAAAGAGCCTGGGATGGAGGGGAAGAATCAGAGGCCCCCAGAGGCAGGGAGGGAGGAAAAGAAGGTGAGAGATACAGACTGGTCAGAGACAAAGAGAAAGAGGCAGAGGCCGGGAGAGAGAGGTACACATCCTGAGACGCACACAGAGAGACCCTAGGTCACCCCTGCAGTACCTGGGGAAACCAGTGATGACAGCAGGGCCTCTGAGGAGGGGGCAGCTGCTGAGACCTCCAGTCGGCTCTGGCTTCTGCTCCAGCGAGGAACGGCCTGACGAGGGTTTGCAGTAATAGGATTCACTTAATGAAAAATCTCCAGCTCATAAATGGTATCTGCTAAAAGGGCCTCTTTTGCTTTCTTGGAAATGGAAGTGGGAGTTACTTAATATTACTTTTCTGAGAAACAGGTATATATGACAAAAAATGGCCCTTTCTATCCTCTAAAAGAAAGCTCCAAACATTTCCAACCTCAGATAGTGTTTTTTATTACAACTTGCTCCTCTCTGAGTGGACGCATTCTCAATGTCTACAGCAGTCCTTTTCCCATTAGATTTTTGGATAACACTTACTGCAACGGAAATACAATTTCGTGGTCTGTGAATTGTTTATGTCCTCATCAAAATATATCTGTAACGACTCCCTGGGAGATGATTTTCCAAAGTACCTTCCAGTATGCAGACTTTTAAAAAACCTTTTCTAAACTGTCCACTGTCCATAGAGGAGGCAAATAACACTGGTTGTGGAGCATTTAGCTTACAGCATTTTGTGCTTTGTTTAATAGTTACAATAACATTTACTACTTATTGAACTTCGGTCCTGGCTAGGCACCTTACAGAAAGCACCAAATCTAATCTCCCTCACACCCTGCAGACGGTATGATTACCCCCATTTCACAGATACAGCGACTGAGCTTCAGAAAGATGAAATAACTTGCTGGAGGCTATACTATGTGATTAATAATAATGATATCTCTAATTTGTGCAATGCATAATATGGAGCACATTCTTGTGCATTAGCTTGTTCCCTAGAAGATCATCTCACATATATTTGGTGACAGCCCTTTGTGAGACCTCTGAGAATTAAGGTTAAGCTCCCACAATCAATCAGCAAATAAGTGTCTGACCCAGAACCCAAACCCTGTCGATCAAATTCCAACATCTGCACCTTCTGTCAAGATGGTTGCCGCCTCTCCTTGCTCTTGCCAGAAATCTCAACATCTCTCAAGGTTTGAGCTCAAGGAAGGCAAGGGCTGCATTTTGGTCACTCGTATGTTCCCCACCCTCCCTCCCAAAGAGTGTAAGTTCCATGAGAGCAAGGACCTGTGTCCTCTGTCCCTGTATCTGTGCCTGGCATCTCATAGAGGATCAATAAATAGGTGCTGAATCAAGGAACCTTAGAAGCCAGCTTCTGTAGTGCTTGGCACATGGTCCATGCCCTCGCCTGTTAGCCCTCCATCCTGCAGCGGAATCACTCTGCCTTGAAGCTCAGTGGTCCTCAGTGTGCTGACTTCTGCAGTATTTTTTTACTGTTCAAGGAAAATGAAGAATTTCCATGTGCAACACATTTGCGCTGAAGATGCAAATCCAATACCTTTGCCCTAAAGATGCAAATCAAGTGCCTTTCTGGAACAGTGGCCAAGATAGGGGCTCTTATAAAAACCCTCACTTGAGAAACTCTTGAATTGAAAAAATGGTTCTGTGCTACCTCATCCATTCTGGTGGCCTGCTCAGACTTCAGCATCATTTTTAACCTTCAGATGGAAGACAGGATGTGGGTTCATGTTCACCACTATGCAAAGGAGGCAGGGACGCAATACCTCTACCTTTTGATTTTAATTTCGAGGGCAAAGAGAATTGAATGTAATTAAATGGGGGCTTTTGTGGACTGGTACCTGGTTCATATTAAATAAGAACATGGAGCCTATAGGCTCCAGGAACAAAGAGAGTGTGATGAAGTAAACTCCTTGGGCCATGGTGCTTTCTGCCGAGTCTCTAATTCTGAGAGCAATTTCCACCATAGCTGAATGCCAGATTCTAATTGTTCTCTATTTATAAGAAAACATAAGTTCAGTTAGGGATACAATTATTGATCTATATTTCCACAAGACGATGGTTCTTGGATACATGCCCTTCTGGATAAGGGGTCTCTATAGACATGCTATTGCTCCCTCTTCCAGCTCTTTATCCATGTTGGTGGATGGCAAACCAGCCAACAGCTTGACCCAACCGGAAACTTGGGAGTTGGCCTTGACGCTACTCGTCTCTCTTACTTATCCTTTGTCCAGTGAGCAATGTCATGAGTCTTCCCATTTCCCAGCTAAGTCTTCTAGGACACCATCCCTTTCTGTCATTCCCCACCACCGTGGCTTTATCATGTCTCCCAGGGAAAACTGACCTAATCTCCTAACTGTTCACCTCTGCTTAGACTCTCCAACCCCAGGTCCATGAAGAAAAGGGTTCTTCTAGTATCTAAGGCTCTCGGCATCCCGTGGTGCTTTGGGAATGATAGTAACTACCAGTTATTCGCATTAATCTGTACCAGGGTCTTCCCTTGGTAGGCGACATATATTACCTCATTCAACAACCACAGAGCTGCGGGAAGGAGCTCTCAATATCTCACTTTTACAGATAACTGAACTAAACCTTGGAGAGGTTGAGTAAGTTGCCTAACATCAATGAGCCTGGCCAGGCACCTAGAGTCTTTGGTGAGCTCCTGTTCTGCCTCACCCAGCTCTTGAGTTAGATCAGCGTGGTCTGGAAGCCCACCTCCAAAATATGCTGACCCTCTGACCAATGTAAGCAATTTTATTTTCCTCATTTATAAAATGGGAGCTATAATATTTAGTTTGGGGAGTATTGGCTAAGATTAAATGAGCTAGTGGCTCTAAAAACCCATAGCACCAGGCCATGCATATAGCATGGCTAAACAACAAAAATAGGAAATTATTGGAAATACTTTCTCTCTCCCATAAAAGGAAGATTTGATTCCAGCTCATCAGATAGGAAAAAGATCATTTCTTGATGATCTATATGTATTACACCTTGTCATCTACGTGCAGAAAGGTGCTGGGGTGAATGCTGTATTCATCAAAGGAAATTGGGATTCAAAACCACATTTCCTGACTCTTTGCTCTTCCCCCTACAAAATATGGCCTTTCTACATTAAAAAGAAAAATCACCACAAAAGCCGTCTATGAAAAATCTCTCTCTCTATCATCTCTCTGATCATCCCATTTGTCCTAATGCCTTGGCTCAGATTTTCCTGCCCACTGCCTGCAATGCTGTGTAACCAGCCTTCTTTGTTCTAACACCACATCTAGATGTTGGGGTTTCTTATGGGCAATTTGAAGATGGCAAATGATGATGGAATGTTCAATCACACACTGAGCTGCCCTCCTGGAGTGAAATACAGCACACAGGGCTTAACTGTTTCCCTGCTGGTATTTTGGGGGGAAACGTTATTAGCTCATGTATAGAACAGGTAACAGAAGGCAGACTGCAGACTAAGGTTTCCTGCTGCCTCAGGGAGCGGTGCGATCAGTTTACCTTTTGATGGGTTGTTTTGTGCATCAATTAACAGGGTCACCATAAACCCCTTCAACCCAGAGCAATCAGCCAGCTGTTGTGGTGGAAAGAAAGGTGAGCACAATATGGGTTCCTGGCTCCCCTGGACTAGGTCCAGCTGTCCCTTCAGAGAGCTGCAAATGAGTGTTGGGAGAAAAGGGAGGGAGACTCAGATATGCACCCGTTGCCTTGCAGAATTTCTGGCAAGGGAGTATGATTGCAGCTACCCTGAAGGCCACCAGCAGCCAACAGGCCTGAACCTCTTAATTCTGACCTTCGCGGCCTTGCATCTGTTTCCCAAAATCTGCCATCTGTTCACTTGTGAGCCCCTCAATCTGTTATTCCTCCCCAAAGGATAACACTCAGTGGCCCCTGAAGCTGAGGAGACCATTTTAGCAGAGGCTGTCTATGCACGCATTGACTTGTGGTTCATCCATTTGCCCATGAATTCATTTCTTTACAATGAGTGTGTTGCTCTTCCGGGGAAAGGGACATCCCCAGGGAAGAACCTCTCATTAGAGTTCTTAACATAGAAGACCACCTGTGAACAGTTAGCCAATAACCGAATGGCCAGGATTTGGAATAGGTAATCAGGCCAGCTGATGGAGGCAGCCCCCTTCCCAAAGAGATTGGTGAGGCCAAGGAGAAATGGGGAACCCTCAGAACCCCAATATGTCATAGGCACTGTTGTTGATGTTGGCGATGCCATGATGAATCTATCAATGTTTCTGTCCTCAAATAGTTCACAGTCCAGCCCATGCTACTCTGTGAAAAATGTCCACAGAGATGTCCGCAGGGAGGAGGAAGACACCAGACCCTTGAGGACACTCGACACACATCACTGCACTCCACCTTCCCAAAGGAAATCAACTTTTGAACATGGAAGGGGAGCAAACGAGGCCATAGAATTTCAAGGATGAAGTGGCATGAGCCAGCAGAGACACAGCATAGAGAGACTGACCGGGGGCTAAGCATGGATACAGCTATTCAGAGCATTAGGTTATTTCTGCCAACATAAAAATGACAAAGAAAGGGGGGTGGGGATCACCATGGATGATGAAATCTTGGAAAATCAGGCTGGTGAGTGAGGAGGACATGGACGTGGAATACAGGGAGACTTTCCTAAAACAGGAAAAAGGAAGCCAGACAGGGCCAGACAGTGACATATTTATTATTGGTTACTGTGAGGGTTAAGTGAGACAATGAATAAGAAGTCCTTTGAGCATGGTAAGCCACTGATACACACCAACTCTTCCCACTAAGGGGACCTGGGCTCGTCCCTGGATCGGATATGTTGCTACCTCTTCCCATGACAGCTGTTTTTCAATGCTTCACTGCCAAATCACCACCAAAGCTTCCTCCCAAATCACCACCATCATCACCACAATGACAATGATAAAATCAAGAGCTAACAGTTATAGAGAGCTTATTATATGTCATTCTAAATGCTTTAACAAATAGTATCTCCTCCTGAAAAACAGTCTCACGAGGCAGGTATTAGTATTAGCTCTATTTTATAGATTTGGCAATCTAAGGAACAGAGAGGATCATTGACTTGCCCAAAGTCACAAATGCAGCTCCTCCCAATGTCCGAGCCTCCTTCTGAGAAGGTATTGCCCCCCAGTCTGTTCCTGTTGGAGGCCTCAAGCAGCCCCTCTGTGTGGCCCTGCAAACTCCAGCATCCAGCTGGATGGCTCTGCTCTCAGAATGGGGTGGAGAGCCCTGTTGAAGAATGCTGCCTAAATCTCCACCTTATGACCCGGGAGCCTTACTCCAAAGCCATAGCTCCACATCCATCAGCCTGAGGCCTGGGAGTGTTATTAGAGAAAGCACTGGGGATAATTCCTTCCAGGAAAGGGCTCTTGGCTCTGTGATTCATTAAGTCTCCCCCTCTCAGAGCTGCCTCTTGCTGAGGTGCCAGTGGCTCATTTTCACAGCAGTGTGAGAACATTCCTTTGTCCTCCAGCAACAGGGGTTCCAATGAAGACGTTTGATTTCCATTTTCCCCTCTAAGAGGAGGGCTGGGGAAGCAGAATTCTCATTAAATATTTATTGCCTTCTCCCCACCCCTTTCTCAGTATGTCAGCCCCCAACAAACCTCCTTAATCATAGGGCAATCAAGCCCTTAGGAGCTGAAAGTGCTGACTGAGAAGGAGGGGTACCAGGCACACACAGAGGAGAAGGGTGGAAGACAAGGCTTCTTCTGGAAGGAGAGAGACTCATGCACTGGCCTGGTGACCATGAATGTGGCTTGGAATTTAGCAGATGGGAAATTTTGGAAAATAGAATGATTTTGCCCTCCAATGACCATAGCTCACCAACACCATGTTAATGTATATGCCATCTCTCCCTGCCCTCCCAAATTGTCCCCCTCAAGCCAATTGCAGATTATATTCTTTGGTTCTGCTTGATCGCATTTCTTGTGGGGTTATCCAAGTTTCAGTTCTTGACTGTCCCTGAAGGTCCTACCAGCATCTGTTTCATCTTAGGTCCTGGGAACTCAATGACCCATCCACACCTTCTGCACTGTGACTATGACAGAATCAACATCACCAGCCTACAGGAATGTTCTAAAGGTTGGTCCCTCCAGCTATGGATGGAGTGTGCCCACTCTCTCCACCTCGGACACCTAGCTTTGCACCTTGGAGATCTACACTTTGTTTTAGCCGCTTGGGTGTGATAGTCTGTGTAAAAGCTCTGGGTCTTTGAGCCGTTTGATTCTGGTTTCCCTATCAAACCTAAGATCTGGGTCCTCTTGATTTCCCACAACTGCAGGGGAAAACTTCCTCTGTGAGTACAAGCCTCATAGAATTCCCCCAAAATGGCTGTATCTGAAGAGAAATGAGAAATGAGTCCAAGCGTTGGGGTCTGGGATAAGGCTAATTTGTGATTAAGGGGCTGGAGGCTGGAACCATATCCCCAAGGTTGAGGAGGCAGCGACTAAACCAGGAAGCCCACCTTCCTTGATTGAGATCTTCGCCATTTCTTACTCTTCTTCAGCTGAGATTTTGTCCTGGCTCACAGGGCCTCCTCTCTCATTCGAGCCCCTGAGGAGGGAACTGGCCTTCACCTACTGTTGACTCCCTCTCCTCCAGGCTCTCAGGACACATTTTGCCCAGCCACTCTGGAATTAGATTGATGAAACTGACACTTTGAGATTGTGTTTTAGTTTGGGGCAGTTCTTTCTAGCTCTCAAAAACAATTATTTTAACCTCAGCAAAAGCCTATCAGGAAATCTTCATGGTAGATGGAAAAATGGAAACTCAGAGGGGCTAACGTTCTTCCCACTGACACAGCCAGTCATCACAAGCCTGGAAGTGGACATGTCTCCTGTAGTTCAGCCAAGGCTTTTAAAAATCATTCTGTTTTGTGTTTCTCTCCCACATCCTGTCTTTGGGCCTCTTATCCACATTTTTGGAAAGAGTGTCTAGAAGCTGCTTAAAGTTGTTTAAACCACCCTGGTCCGATGGGGATGGAAGGGCCCAGAGGGAAGAAGAGGCCTAGACACCAATTTATCAGTTGCCCTGCTGGAACTCAGGGCAACTAGACCTCCCCTTCCCCCCCCCCCCCCCCCCAAGTGATTTAGGAATTAGTTCCCTGGAAGAGCATCACTAGGCAAAGCTACTTTAATGTTAAATAAGTAAAATTTGCATGTCAAATTATCACCTGTAACTTCTCTCATTCTGTATATGTGTTTTTAATCAGCCTCAACCATAAGTAGGCAAATGAAGGATACATAGCTACAACATTTGGGATATACCACTAGCAATTCTGGAATTTAAGGCATCAACAAGAGAGAATGGAGAATTTTAGCCAGGAACCGTGTCAGGAATATCCCCAAAGAGCCTCTTTAGCATTAGTAGCACTGGCTAGGAGGCCCATCTATATCTCTGTCTGATGAATCATACCAGATTGCTGGTATAGGGTGGCAAAAGCCTGCCCCAAAAGCTTGGGTAATGAGAATATTGGTAGGCTGCTGGGGCTGTCCTATTGCACATGGTGCTCATGCAGGTTTAGGAATAAAGGATGGAACAATGATTATAATCTTTAATAGCTAAATCTTATTTCAAAGGGTTGTGATAAGAGGTGGTAATACGTGTAAACCAATAACCCAAGAGATAGTGATAGTAAACTGTGTACTCTTCAGAAACCAATGGAGAGTCTCTTTACCAAATTAACGAAGGAGGAAGTAGGAAACAGTAGCCAGTTCCCTGGAAAGAGCATTAGGCGAAAAGACGGACTCATCCTAGACCTACCCCTGACTGGCTGTGTGTGTCCTTAAGGAACTCACTTTCTTATTTGGGAACCCCCGTTACCACCTCTGAATAATGAGGAGGCTTTATTAATAGTTTTCTCTCAGCCCTTCCAACTCTAAAATTGTATTTGTTTGTGAGAATGCAAGCTATACCCCTTGTTAACAAGTGCAGTGAAGTTCTCTGTCCTTGGAACACCTTCCAATAAGTCATTCTGAGTTATGTAACTAGTGAAGTTTTCCAGATTACACTGAAAAGGAAAGTTCCCACTGTCAGCACTAAGTCATGGCCCCAGAAACTGGAAAGCTCCTGAGATTGGAATCACGTGCTGGAAACTGTTCCAGATGAACCACATTGAATGGTGTCCTCGAGGCAGACCTGGGGTTCCCCGGGGACTGACTCACTTTATCACCAGGCTAACTGCCTAAAAGTGCCTGGCTCGTGCCAAAGACATAAGGAAACTTTTGGGTTTTCCTTTAAAATGTGTTCTCCAATTCAAGATGACTCCATAAAGTTAGATACTCTGAATTATGTTCAGATCAGTTAAAAAGATTTTCTAGTCTTTTTTAAAGAAAACTTTCTGATTATAAAAAAGACACAAAAAATTCAAAATACTGCATTTCCAACCATTGTGATTATATAGTACATTTTCTGGATGCACAGTCTTTAATTGTGACCACTTTGCACTACAGATAACACAAAAATAATTGGAAAGTACATCCTATGCAAATACAGGCATACCTCATTTTATTGCATTTTGCTGACACTGTGTTTTAATCAACCTGGGGCAAGACCCTCCACCAGCAAAAGCGTTACAACTTGCTGAAGGCTCAGATAATGGTTAGCATTTTTTAGCAATAAGGTATTTCTTAATTAAAGTACGTAAATTTATTTATTGTTTTTCTAAGTGCTAATGCTATTGACCAGTGTATACTATAGTATACTATAAACGTAAATTTTATATGCACTGGGAATCCAAAAATTCATGTGACCATTTTATTGCGATATTTGCTTTATTGCAGTGGTCTGGAATTGAACCCGCAATATCTGAGGTATACCTGTATTGATCTTTTCTTAAAATGCAAGGGGAATCAGACATTTGATAAGAGCATTATACTTGAAAGAAGGAGACAGCATCCTGATTCTGTATCTAGATTGACATTGGCCAAGCCAGTGACCCTTTCTGGACCTACATATTGCTAGATGTAAAAGGAGGAAGTTGAAATTCAATGTGTCTTCATTTTATTTCTTTCATGTATCTTAGCTTAGTTAGGACTCTGTTGATGGTGCATTGAGACAAAACCCAACCCACTAAGTGAAACATAAAATCATTGGCTCAATGAAATGAAGGGCCCGAGGACAGATTTACATTTAGGCATGGCAGGTCCAGGGGACAAAACTGATGTCATCAGGACCTAGCCTCTCCCACCCATCTGTAAGCCATTCCTGGAGCTCTGTAGATTTCTGTTCTAAATGCCGTAGTAGGGCCAGATGAGCACATGAGGCCCCGAGCTAACATCTTGGAACAAAGATCGCTCTCAACAGCTGAACCAAGCACTCTGTGCCTGAATGTCATTGTCTTGAATTGGGTTACTTGGCCAGTCTGATCCAATCACTGGGTCTAGGAAAATCAAAAACACCAATAGCCTTACCCCAATCAGGGTCCTCCAGGAGGAGAGGTCAACTCCATTCAAACCAAGGTGCTGAGCATAGGGAATGGTATTTCCCAAAGAAGATTATGAGTGCTCTTCTACTAGAAGAATGTTGAATGATAGGCAGCAAAGACAACAAAGGTTTAACCACAGGTATAGCCCAAGAATCTGATGAAACTCCAAGCGTTTTCCTAGGAAATAAGTATATATACAAACACAAAACCAAAACCAAATGCAGGGGTTGCACAAGGAATTGAAGGAGTCAAAGACACCATGAAACCTGTCCTTGGATCCCAGTTGCTGTTATAAAATACCTCTTTTAGGAATTGTTCTAAAATGATGCTGATTTTGGGCTGGCCGAGTGGCTCAGTTGGTTAAGAGCTCGCTCAAGAGTTTGAGCTCTGAGCAACAGCAGTTCGAGTCCAGCCCGAGCTGAGCAGCCGCTGAGCTGCCAATAGGTAGCAGGATGGCTCAGCTAAAAAAAATAAATAAGTAAATAAATAAAATAAAAACAAAAAATAAATAAAATGATGCTGATTTTGGTGAGAACTCACCCGGTTGGAAAGTGCAAATGCTTGTGTTCTGTTTGGGACAAGACAAGGGAGGAGCCCCTCGTGTAATCCCCTTTAACTGTGATGCCCTCCAGTCTAGGTTTTGCATGTTGCACAGGCACCTCCTTACATACTGGCAGATGTAGAAATAGCGGCAGCCTTTTTGGATGATCATTTTGTACTATGTATCAGAAGCATTAAACTGCCAATGCCCTTTGACCCAGAAATTCCACTTCTGGGAATCTAGCTCAAGGAAATCACCAGAAATATAAAACAGCTTGATGCACAAATATGTTCATTGTCTCATTTGTATAACAGAAGTGAGAGCGTAAATTTTCATCAGTGTCCAGTGGTTAGGTAAGCTGTACAACACACATTTGCTGAGCTATCATGCAATTATTAAGCACACTGTGTAAAGTGTTTGATACCACACAGGGAATAATATTCCAGTGTTGAAAGATAAAATTAAGATATTGAGGTTAACTAAACAATATATGTAATATTGTATATGTACAGTATTGTACAAGATAGTGATTTGTAAAGATATATTAAAATATTTGTAAAAAAATGGAATTAAGAGATCAGGTACTGAGTTCATGCTTCTTTGCCATCTTTACTTTCTCATTATCTTATGAGCATAATTTACTTTGTAATGAAAAATAGTTTCTTGAAATTAACAAATAAATGATAAATGAATGCATAAATTAATATGTAAGAAAATATTTATGGATCCAGGAGGTGGCAGGCATGGGGCAAAGGTGTACAAATGAGATTATTGGGGCCACTGAAGGAATCTGAATATGGACTATAGATCAGATAATAGTATTGTATCAATGTTGAATATCATTGTTCTTAGTAAATACCCGTTAAATACACAGGGATAAAGAAGCAAGTTGTCTTCAAATGACTTTCAAAACATTTAGGGAAAAAAAATACATGTATTATGTTTTAGAGAGCTAGAGAGAGAGAGAGGTGGGGGAGGGAGAGCCAGAAGGAGAGAGAATGAGAAAGAGCGTGGAAATGAAACACGATAAGGTAAAGAAGCCTTTTTATTGAGTTGTTCTTTGTTGAGTGAAGACAAAGAGATATAACCGTTGGTACTTCCATAACACTAAGTGTGTGTAAAAAAATGAATTAAATATTCCCTTTTGATACTAGCTAAAGACTGGCTTGGGAAAGCCACTGTAGAGTTTAATGAAAACAGAGGGATTTGTAACTTGTATCTCAAATGGAAGCGCTTTGTCCCTTGAAGTTCCATGTCTCACAATGGCTTTGTTAGAGATGTAGTCCTTGCAGGTTTAGAGGAGCCAGAATATAAGAGCTAAAGGGTGCTTGGAGGACATTTTGTTCAACGAGTTGCATCCATCCATTGTGGGTTCATCAAACATGCTTTTCTATATTAAACAATTAGCAAATTAGAAAGTATCCAGGATGGTCCTTTTGCACCCAGAAGCCTAAATATCATCATTGACATTTCCCTCTAGGGTGACCAAATTTTTGGTCCTGGGACGGGGATTTCCCAGGATGCAGGACGTTCATTGCTAAAACTGGGACTCTTGGGTGGTCACCCTACCTGTCAATCCATCATCTGGTGCTTCCAACCTAATGCTGCATCTCTCCACCTGCCCCACCTCCATCTTAGTCCCTCATCTCTTCCCTGCTTTACTTCACAGACCAGTCTCCCCACACCCTGTAACCTGTGCTCACAACTTCACCACAGTGCTGGTTTGGGAAAGTATTTCTGATCATGTCAAACCTCTCCTTCAAACCCCTGCATGACTTCACACTACGTGTAGGAAGAAGACATACATGCATTACGTGGCCCACGAGGCCCAGCATGGTCGTGCCCCTGTCTGCCCTAGGCCTCCTCATTCACCATCCTCTCCCCAGGTATTCCCCCTGGCCACGCTGGCTTCCTTTTGTCTTTTATTTGTGTCCTGTGATACCTAATTTTATATGTCAACTGGGCGAGGCCGTGGTTCTCAGATACTTGATCAATACCAGTTTTGATATTATCGTGTGTTCTTTAAGAGATTAACATTTCAATTGGTAGACCTTTGAGTACAGCAGATTGCTCTCCATGATGTGGGGGGGCCTCACCCAATCAGTTGCAAGCTTTAAGAGAAAAGACTGCAGTTCTCTGCAGAAGAGAGCATTATGCCTCCAGACTACCTTTAAACTCATTGGTTCTTCTCTGGGCCTCCAGCCTGCCTTTACGGATTTTGGACTAGCCAGCCCCCACATTCTCATGAGCCAATTACTTAAATAAGTCTTTTTCTCATATAGCCTATTGGTTCTGTTTTTCTGGAGAACCCTGATTAATACATGCTCACATTGCAGGAAGAGGTTTTTCCATTTTACTTATTCCTGACCTCTCCGACTGGCTCAAATACTATTCCACCCCTTTTATTTTATGGATGGGGAAACTGAGGTCTGTAAACTCAAGAGTGTGCTGAGACTGTATCAATTGCTTTTGCAATTACGTCCAATGATTACCTTTGTGTTGTGAATTATTTTGAAGACTACACAGCGCTTCAAATAATCAGTAGTTGTCAATCCTAACAGCTAAGCAATATGAAAGAACAATTATCCAAATTCATCCAGAATCACTGTTTATCTCCATTCTCTCTTCTAGTGAAAAAAAAGAAAAAAGAAAAAAAAATCAGAATGTGGTCTACAAAGGAAAAGAAAGAGAAAGCTGATTAGTGATTTTTTTCCTAGACTAAATCCTTGGAATACATATGAGCCTAAAAATCTATGTGATTGTTCTTTTGCTTGAGTTTGACAAATGAATGCAGAAATCTATTGCGCACTTACCCATGACACACTCATTCATTCAAAAAGGCATTAAAGCAAATAATTACAGAATACCTACTATGTGGCAGGTACTTTACCAGGCGCCAAGTGGGAAAGGGAGGAAATGAATTAGGCAGTTACCACCTTCAAGTTGCTTAGAATCCCTTGAAAATGGTAATGTGTCCAAAACAAAATAGAGGAGCGCATTCCAATTAGGATTCCAAGCTGTGTAGAGAAGAGGGAATTCACTTCCTGCCGGATGACTTGGAAAGGCACCAGGCAGGACAAAGTTTTGGAATGAGGTTTTAAAAGATGAGTGTGGTTTTGAAATGCAAGATGCAAGAGACTATTTCATGTTGAAATACTGAGAAAAACAGTGAAGACAACAGCCTGGAGTCTAAAAAAAAAGACAATGATGACAACAAAAAACACTAGATTTGATCAAGTTTTGTTTTATGGCCTAGAGCATAGATGATTCCTTTCCTTTAGTTCTTCATTTATTCATCTATTCATTCACCTGTTTATTCATTCAACAGATATCTATTAAGGGTGCCCTCTGTGGTAGTCAGTGAGTTAGGTTCAGATTTCAGACACAGGAAATCACAATTTTTATGGTCCCTGCTTCTGGAAGATTCCAGTCTTGTGGGCAAGATGGACTTCATTCAATATTTTACCTCCTGGTTGTACAATTACAGGTTGAGTCTGTGAAGGGCTGTGAAGTAAGGAAACAGGCCCTTTGAGGGCAGATGACAAAGACTTGGCTTGGTGGCCCCGAAGGGAAAGAGACCCTGAGATGAGAGCTAGCAGGGTTAGGAGCTAGTTAAACGGGAGAAGGATGGGTAGAAATGGGAAATGATGATTCAAACAGCAGGAAAATGGTGTTTAAAGGCTCTGTGGAGAGAGGTGGTCAAACAATGGCTAATTCCTACCTCACTTATCCTAGGGATTTCTTTAGGCCTGTCTGTGACTTTAGTGCTACCCAGACTGGGTGTTTTTGTTGTGTTGTGTTGGTTTTTTTTTTTTCCCACATAGCAGTGGGTTTCCCAACTGGCTGCAAATTAAAGTAACAACAAGGGGTGCATGTGTGCTTTTTAAAGCTACTAACTTATGACTCACCTCCCAATGGTTATGAGTTGATTGGTCTGAAAGGTGGCCTGGCTATTGGCTCCCGGGCCTTCCACTGCGCAGCTGAGTTTGAGACCCACCTGGCTACCAGGTAATCAGTTCACCCAGTTCTCGAATAGGTTAGCTGCTCAGGGTTAGTGGAGAGCTTTTGAACATGTAAAGGCTGCCAACAAGTCAGTCTTGCTAAAACTCACCAGTGGGATCCTGTTCTATACTTCCTGACTCTGTGCTAACCAGGAGACTTGGCTATTATTCCAAAGTAAAATCTCTAGAAGTTGGCCATCAACAAATAAGCCATCATGATAGGATTCACCTCTCTGACCTCTCTAGGAATCACTTCTTTTTGTTTCCCACAATGCTTTGGGGTATCTCTCTTGGCATTGCTGCTTTTGAATTGCATTCTCTCTCCCTCTCTCTCTCTCTCTCTCTCTCTCTCTCTCTCTCTCTCTCTCTCTCTCTGTCTCAGGACTATTGGCCCTTTAACAATAGAGTGTTTCTTAGTCTCCGTTGTATCTCTTTTGAGAGCCCAGCACAAAATTCTGCAGTTAGTTGACGTTTAGTTACTGTGGGAAAGGCAGAGATTTCTCTGAAAATCTGGGAATTGCTATTTTCTACACCTAGAGAACATACTCAAAGCAAACCATGGTAGAAAGGGAGGTTCAGAGAGAGACAAAGGCAGGCCTGTGTGCATAGCCTGACTCCCCATTGCTAGCTTGGGGACTTCATTATCACTTATCCCACTTACCTGCTTGGAGCCTCAGGCTCCTCATCTGTTAAGTGGGGACAATCAAACTTAACTTTAGAAGAAATTGGAGCATTTAAAAAGGCACTCTGTAAAACACTCTGTAGACCTGGTAGTTTAGTAGGCCTATAGCGAATCGGTAAGGAAAACTGGTAATAAAAATAGACAGCCATTACGAAATGCAAAAGCCATCACCCTGGTGAAAGGCATGAGCCCCCAAACTCCAGCCTGAATCGTCCTCCAGGAAAACTTAGACTCTCCACCTCCAGGTTGAGTAAGCCTCCTTCACACACTCTGTACCTCTGTTTATTCATCCGTGCCCCCTCCTCCTCAGACCATAAACACCGGAGCACAGAGACCTTGTCTGTCTTATTTCCCACTAGACCCCCAGCTCTCACCGGGGCCTAGCTCATCATAAATGCTCAGTAATATGGGTGGTTCATCAGCAAAATGGTGACAAAAGCTCCCTCCTGATTGATGGGAAAGGGCTAGGCCTGACGCTCACTTGAAAGTCTTCCATCCCTCAGATGGATGGTTATCGGAAAGTCACTTGACCGCCCAAGTGCTAGTTTCCCATGTGCTCAATGTCGAGTTGAGTTGGATCATCTCTGGGCCCTCCTTCGAGCCTCTGAATCATGGTGATTCAAGAACTAGTCTTTCTGTACCTGACACCATGGATCAGGCCCACAGAAGAGATGTAAAAGATGAATTATCTTTGGCTCCATCTACTAGACCAGGGTTTCTTTTATGAAGTTAATTTGAGCTCATCAGTGTATTCATTTACACATTTGTGTATTCATTCATGCAATATTTATCGAGAATCTGCAGTGTAATGTTTATGTTGCTACATCTTGTGAATACTGAGAGGAACACAGCAGAGTCCCTGGTCTCCAAAAGGCAGCGGTCATCCAGAGGAAGACAAAAACGTGAACCCACAATTTTAATATGGGGAGTGTTCTGCTGTAGATATTCCCAAGGTATAGTGACTCTCCTCCAGAGAGGAACCAAACTGATCTCATCTGGATGAGTGGGGCATTATGGGTCATGGAATATGGAGGACTTCTTAGGGAATCAATCTTGGAGAATGAATAGACACTCTCACACACACACACACACAAAAAAAAAGGAAGGAGAAAGCAAGTAGTTGAAGGAAGCATATGCAGGAGTACAGAGCTAAGAAACAATATGGTATATTCTGGCACCTACAAATACAGTTCTTTCTGGCTGACAAAGACAGTGAAGGTGTTGCAGGAGTGAGGACTAACATGAGAATTAGCCAGGGGCCAAACCCAAAATGGCCCCTGGCCCCTCGTCACCCTGAGTGGCTGGCTGTACAAAGACCGAGCATCCACAAGGAACCAGGAGCCCCTGGAAAAGGGAAACACAGTTTGCACCCTGGGACTCGCGCCTGCTCTCCCACTGTGTGTGAGTTCCAGGGCTGATTCTGGTCTGTGTCCATAGCCTGATCTGGGCGTAGCCTTCTTTGTGACACATTTTCCCAGCTCCTTATCACAGCTTCTGCTCTTGTTATGGCAACAGCTGTGAATGTCTCCAGTGGGGTGGGTCATGCCCCTAGATTAGCTATCTCTGCTACGTTCCTCAGTGTTGTTTCAGTTGGCTGGAAGGTGCTCTCCTCACAGGGAGAAGAGGATGGGAATGCTACAGAGGATCCGCTAATCTCCTCTCACTAAGACTCCATGCACACACACTAGCCAGCTGTAAGCTGAGATTCAGGACTTGTGTTTGCTGATTCATGATCCTGGGTATCCAGGACATCCATCAGAGCAGTCCATCAGAGCAGACCAGAAGGTCATGAGGTATAATGCCTGCTTATGAGCTTTGAGAGTCAGACAGGCCTGGGTTCATATTCTGCCTCCCCCACTTCCTGGCTCTGTGTCTTTACAGAGTAATTCATTTGTTTGGTGTCTTCAGTTTCCTCATTTGTAATATAAGGATCATAATACTATCTTCTAAGCTTATTTTGCAGATTCAACAGGGCCAGCACTTAAAGCACCTTGAGAATTGTCTGACGCATGGCAAGCACTTAATATCCATTCATCATCATCATCTAAAATAAATCATATTCAATCAAGTTGACAGCACATATGTCTGACAGACACAGCACCTGATTCCAGCCTTGGCTCCCAAAAAATCACAGTGGTTTTTGGAAACATTACTGAATTATCCATGACCTCAGTTTCCTACCATGACAGAGGAGGGTAGATTTGGCGATCTGCCCATGAACATTTGCAGTTCCGGTAACCTATAGTTTCTTGAATGAGACTGATACCCACATATACACCGCTCTTTGTCTGGGTCACCACCCAATGACTGTTCTGTGTAAAAACACAGCTGCAATGGACTTTATTAAATACCGAGAAGGTTTCAGATTAGATTACAAATGCTTTTTCTTAACTTAATTTTTTCTAAAACTTTCCCACTAGCAACTTTTTTTCTCAGTCCAGCAGAGTGCGAATACATAGTTTTCAGTGATCAGAGAACTCATAGCATCATCAAGTATTCCTATGGCCTCCGTGAGAGAGGGAGAGTGCTTTTTCTTCTCTGTGTTTTCAGCCCCTGTCACATGGCATGAGCCATGGTGAGTTACATGCACATATTTATTTATTGAATACATAAAAGAATGAGTGAACAAGACAGTGAATGAGTGAACATACACCTCTAATTGCTCCTAAGGTATACATGGAATCAAAGAGTGTGGAGGTAGCAATTTTCAGGGCATCATAGGACCTCAGAGACAAAAGGGGTTTAAAATGATGCTGAGAACCTTTCTACACGATTCTGACAGTGCACGTCTATGTCAGCTGTTGGAGAACCCAGTGCCTCCCATGGCGAGGCATTTCACTTCTGGGCAACTATGACTGTGAGAGAGACCTTCCTTCTATTAGTGAGCCTGAGCCTGTCTTCTGCTGCAATTAGAAGAGGTAACAGGTATACAGATCTGTTATCTAGGGGGTTAGTTGTCCATACAGACAAGACCACTGAGAGAGAGAGAGAGAGAGAGAGAGAGAGAGAGAGAAGGGGGAGCTGTCGTATGCTGGGACAACAGGTTGTCAGGGTCCAAGCACTGTATTTGGCCTTGTGATGGCGTTCAGGGGTGACTCGGGAAGTAATTCATGCCAACAAAGTTTACATGATACCAATATATGAACTTGATCACAACTTATTCATTTTAAATATAGAACCTTCTTTTTACAACACCAAGACACCCTTATCTTCTATCTCAGGCATGTGAGACATCAACCTGAACTTCAGAAGGTAGCTCAGTGGGGTGGTTTTGAGACCTGTTTCTCCTAGGCTCTTGAGAGTAGTGGATGAAACAACCCTCCACCATAGCAGAGGATACCTGTCAGGGGATAGAATAAGGTCAGGTTCATTTCCATGAAAGAGACCCACGACCTGAACCGCCTTTCCCTTCCCTCTTCTGCTCTAGGCGCAGACCACACTCTGTCTGTTGGGAGTTCTGTACATTCAGTGCGGCATTCATAAACCAGGTCCATGTTTTCTGTTCCTTCTTACTGTCAGTGATTGAATTGGGCATCTGTTTCTGTTGATGGATCACCCTGTAGCTGGTGTTGAACTTTGAGATACGCCAACACAGTTATGTCATTCTCAGATCCACCCTGGTCATCTTGATAAACTCAGACCTTCCTACATTCCTTTAGCCTCCTGTTTCCTGACTTTTCCCTGCGTTGGGCATGTTTCTACTTGCATGATGTCATTGATTTGACCGTTTTATCAGGGTAGCTGTCAAAGACAGGGGCAGGAACTATAGGTTGGTTACCTCCATATTCATTCTGGCCCCCTTCTCCCTGTTGACTTCATCTACTGTATAGATATTTCCCAGCATCCAGTGAAGCTAGGGATGGCCATGTAACATGGTGCTGGCCAGTGAGTTACAAATGGAAACCCTCAGCCTTCTTCCTTCCTCTCCCCTGAACTGTGTGGCTTGATTTGGTGCTGTACCCATTAATAAATCAAGCCTACAAGATTTGGACTGATGGTGTGACCTGGGGAGTTCCAGGCTCAGTCCTCCTAACTTGGGGATCCTCCCGGCCTCTCAGCTGTAAATCATCCTCTTGAAGATCTGAGCTTCTGTCTCACCAGCTGCTGGAGCTGCTCATCCTATGAGACCTGACCCTACCCTCTGAGAGAGTAACCTGTTTGGTGATTGGTGGAAGAGACAGATGTGCAAAATCACAGATCAGGAAATGTGATGGTTTGCCAACTTGGCCAAAGCAAGTTGAAAGACTCAGTAATTTAATTCCAACAAGAATAGGTAGGCATACCAAGGAGGAGAATGCCTTTTAATCCTAAAGGCATGTCACTTTTAAGGTAGCTTAAAAGGGCAGAGTGGTTTAGAGAGCAGTCTTTGGAGTCGGGTCAATGCAAGTTCAAATCTTGGCTCTAGCACTTCCTAGTTGTGTTACTCTGGCCTGGTTACTTGACTGCTCTCAGACTCAGTTTCCTCATATGTTAAGTGGGAATCATGTGAGAATCTGATTCATAAGGTTGAAAGGGACTCAGGAAGACAATACATGGAAAGCAGTTAACAAATGAGAAGGTAACGATTACCAGGTGGGAGATGATTACCGTACTTCCCCATGTATAAAATGCACCCTTTTTCGGAAAATTTGGGGTCTAAAAACTGGGTGCGTCTTATACAGTGGTTGTAGATTTTTTTTACTTGGATTTCCCGCTTTTTCGCACTTGTTGTCTTTGCGCTCATTGTTTCTCACTTGCTATCGGTATATTACAGTAGGTTACATTTTGCCACATTCTGCCCAGAAATGGCTCAGAAAAGATTTTCGTACAGTGCTGAATTCAAGTTAAAAGTGATCCAGTTTGCAAAACTGAATGGAAATCATGCTGCTGAACGTAAGTTTGGTCCTCCTCCAACTGAGAAAACAATCCGAGACTGGCTACGGGAAGAAGAAACCCTACTGAAAACGCCACGGCAGAAGAAGGCCATGAGAGGCAATCTATGAAGACAGTGATTCATCATCAGACACAGATGAGGACAAGCTAAAGGTTGGGACTTTTGACAGTGATGAGGAGTTGTATGAATTTTATGATGAATAAAACTTGAGTTCAATAACTTTAGGTAATACACTTTTTTTTCAAATTCCAGGCCCCAAAATGAAGGTGCGTCTTATACATGGGGGCATCTTATATAAAATACTGTAATCTTGAGCCCAATATCCTGACACAAGAGCCAGAACAGTGCAGGGAAGTGGGTTTCCACAGCAAAAATAACTTACCATCTGCGGGGACATGAGACCCTGGAGCTCCGCATATGGCCCCTCCCCCTCAGTACCAAAGAGGCAAAGCGTTGCCTCCACGTGAGGAGAAAGTTTCAGGCAACCATAAATGCTATCTGTCCCCACTCTAAGAAAGACAGAGATGTCAGCCAGACATTCTCACAACTTCCATCTGTGGGAAGATGTATCTCAGTAAGAACACAGACTTTGGAGTCAGAATGTCTGGACTTCGACTATCTCTTCCTGCCTGTGTGGACTTGGACATGTTATCTGACCTTCCTGTGCCTTGATTTTCAGCTGCTTTCTAAGGTAGCTTATTGCTCATAGAATCTGAAGCTCGTTTTTTTAGGGAGTTTTTGTTGTTGTTGTTTTTCTAACCATCCATGCCTAGTGTGATTTCAGAGGGCAGCCATGTGAATGCAAAGGGAGGTACCTGGCCCTGACTTCCTCCCCTCGCAGCCACAAAGTCCTGGGTGGGTCCTGGCTCAGTCTGGGTGGGAAGAGGCGTGTCTGAGGCCTGGTTTCAATCTCATTTGCCCCTGGAGAAAATTCAGCTCCTATTTTTGGCATTCCTTGACCAAGTGTGGGGAAAGCTCAGAGGGTGGGGAAAACCCGAGTTTGCTTAATCACTGGTTTCTGAGGCATTCATACATTTCTTTTTCAGCACCAGTGTTTCTCTCAAATCCTGCACTGCATGATTATGTTGTTTTCTTCTGTCTCTAGTTCATCCTGAGACTTTGTTTCTTCTCGACAGTATGGCAGGTGATTTAATGATTGATGTGTGTTCTATGAAAGGCTCACACAGCCTTTGTAAAACCTTACATTTTACAAATGAGATGACTAAGTTATCGAGCCTGGCTTATCTTAAAACTCACAGTTCAGTTAGCAGAGACAAGACTTGATCTCTGAGAGCCCTATCTAGGCCTATTTCCTCAATGCCCAGGTGAAGAGACGTCTGTCCTGGATACCACTGTTATATTAAACCAGGCTTCCTGGTAAGTGGCATGGTGTGACAGAAAAAGAACAATCTGTGGATTTATGATTGGGTCACAATTGGGGTTGCAGCCTTGGCCAAATTAAGTTCTTTGCCCATTGTCTCCACGGGGGCATTATTTAGGGTTAGAGTAAGTGTAAGTAAGATCATATAGGTCATATGCCTAACATTTTCCCAGAGGAGAAGCCCATGAAGAGTTTTAAAGGGACTCGTCTGATTATTCTGGCTTTAGTGGAAAAAGTGGTAGAGAAGACAAGGAGAGAAGGCGCAAAGATGGGCACTGCCCTGAGCCAGGTGAGAGATGATGGCCTGGACCAGCGCAGTTACCTTGGGCACGGAGAGCAGTGGGGAGGTCTGAATGGGTGGTGTGGACTGCTGAGTTCCTTTAGGGCTGATCTCACTGAACTTTTCCACAGGCTCCCTTTTGTGTCTTGAATTAAAACCATCGCATAATCTTTGATCTCCCTTCTAATGCACCCCAATGCCCATCTATTCTATTGTTAAGTATGTCAATTCTACTTCCACAGAGTTAATAATAGTTTCCCACTGGGCATCTATTGTGTCAGCACAGTGTGAGAAGATGAAGTCAAATAAATAAAATTTCATGGTAGATTAGATTTGAAGGATGAGGCAGGGGTTTGGTAAAAAGGAAGGATGGAAGGAAAGAAGGAAGGAAGGAAGAAAAGTAAAACAGGAAAAAAAACTTTGGATTCTGGCTCATAAAGCTCATAAATCAGGATGTTTGGTAGAGAGAACATTGGATGAGAAAACCGAGTCTGGTGAATGGACTTTGAGCTTGGCTCTAATCATGTTCAAATGATCAGGGAAGAATTTCAGGTGGGCACTGAGAGTACCTGATTAGAACCCTGTACTCTCAGTATGACCTTGAATAGGCTACTTCATCTTTCTGGAACTCAGTTTCTCCATCTGTAAAATACGTACACTTATCACACTTCTTAAGACTGACATTGGCCTTAAATGAACTGTCTATCAGAGCATTTAGTGTAGTCACCAGCATCCTGTTAGTGCTCAATAACTGGGAATGCTGTGCTCGTTGGCCGGGCTTCATTTCTTCTGAGGCCTCTTTCTGTGGCTTGCAGATGGCCACCTTCTCCTGGCATCTCCTGTTGGCCTTTTCTCTGTGTGCGCACATGTCTGGTACCCCTTTTGTGTCCAGATTTCCTCTTCTTATAAGGACATCATTCAGAGTGGATCAGGACCCACCCCAAAGAGCTCAGGTTAACTTAAGTATCTCTTTAAATGGCTCAGCTCCAAATACCAGCACATTCTGATGTGCTGGGGGTTAGGGATTCACGTATGAACTCTGGGAGGCCTCAGTTCAGCCCATATCAGCCATTGTTTCATCGTTTTACATTTTACTAAGTCACAGTAATAAGAATTTGTTCGCATTTTTGTCTGCCTCCTAAACCTTTAATCCCATCACCATATTTGTGCTTCTCTAACTTGAGAAGTTTGTGAAACATGATACCATGGGTTCAGGATGATGTGTCATTGACGTCAGACTCAAAAGGAATCACTGGTAAGGTCAGCCATAGGCCCTGTGTCATTTCTTCATGTATTCTCCCATTTCTCTCTTTGCACCAAGCAATAAGGCTAAATGATTTTGTCATCAGTAGATATTGCTGTGTTCACCATCTATTCTGTCTTCTTCTGGTAACAGAGATCCTTCGCCCCCCCCCACCCCATTTAGAACACTCTTCTCCCTCATTCTTAGTCTTTGTGATCTGTGGGGCTGACATCCCTTCGGGCTCCAGGAATAGAAAGAGATGTGAGCCAGGCATGGGCTAAAATGTAGAAAAATCTGCCTGGATTAAATATTTTACTCAGGGTTTCTCCAACACAACTCAAAACTTTGCTAAAGTGATTAGACACTGTCGTCTACAGATTTTAGGCCCTTAAGGGATGGGTAAGCCATGTGCCATCTTGGCCACTTTATTAATAGAGCCCAACTAGAAATGGAGCTGACAGAGGATAGCAGAACCAAGAGCTGAATAGGAAACATATGAGTGGTGACATTGAGCCACATGGCACACTATATGAAACCTCTTGACTTCCCGGGTATGCAAGTCATTAATTCCTCTTTTTATTTGAAAATAGTTTGAGTTGTATGGCAGTCCCCTGCAGTAGAAAGATACCTGACTAGAGAAATCGGGCTGTAATCTTTGCTTGAACCAAAGGCTCGAGTTCTCCATATATGCTTCAGGTGAAGAACAGTTGCTTCTGCCCCTGGATGGGAATTAACTTAGGTTAGTTACTCCAGAGACAAACCATGATGTGAAAATCCAGTTACAGTCCAAGGTGGACACCATGCATTTGTGTTCTCTAGATCATAATCCTACTCTGTGTCCATATGCCTAAAAACTTTGGCCCCACAATTTTGTCCAGTTTATAATTGTTTACACTGGGAAGGTGAGCCCAGTATCTGTTACACTAGCATGGTTGGAGGAAGACCCTATTTATTAAAAAAAAAAAAGACTGTGAGAGTTTTGCCCATTTTTTCTGAAATATCATCTGTGAAAGTTATAGTAAACATGTGTGAATGTTGTCCAGAAAGGGCTTAAAGAAAGAACTTAAGAAGGAATTTGAGCTTGCAGATTTACAAGGCTGAAGTCCACAGAATGTAAATACTGTACTATTGTAAAAGATCAGCGAGAAGTTTCTGGTTATGCCACAGACTAACCCTGTGATCTTGGGTAAATTACTTCACTCCTCTAGATTTCTGCTGTCAAGCAGATATGGTAGGCGGTATTCTAAAATACTAACCCTGATGCTATAGTATTAATAATATTAATTCTAATACCAATTTTAATTCTAATGCTAATAGCAACACTAGTAGCTTTCATCTACTGAATGCTTACAGTGACCTGGGCACATGCTTAACTGGAAGTACATGATCTCTGTTAGTTCTCAGAAAGATCCTGTGAGGAAGTATTATATTTCTGTTTACAGGTGGGGAAAAGGGAGGACAGGTTTGCCTAGGTCACCCAGTTTATGGTTGGTGGAACTGATCTGTGAAGGCAGGTCTGTTAGATTCCAAAGCCCGTGCTCTTTATTTCCACACGCTTTTCTTCCATAACTATTACACGCACTCGTGGCGATCACATCAGACCATGCAGAAGAATGTACCCTTCCTGGTGTAAACCCATTCCCTTCCTGTGCTGTTAACCCCTTTTCTTCCCAGCTGTGCAGGGTTTAACACAAGAGACCCACAGCCTAAAGTTGTGTACATGTCTCTCGCTAATGAAGCAAACCTTCAAATGATGGCTTTTGGTCCATTATTATTTTCTGTATTAATGTCTAATTTATACATTTCTTACAGGTTCTGTAGGTTAATTTACTGAGGGTGGGGTGGGGGGAGGGAGTAGAGTGAGTAAAAACCTATTAATCTTTTTTTTTTCCCTGCTTTGGAAATTATAGACTCCGATGTTTCTATGAGGCAACATTAATAATGCATTTATCATTTCAAGCCCTTAACCTCTTAAGTTCTTCAAACAGAATTAAAAGAACCCTGAACTAAATAATTGCATTATGTGGCTGAATGGAGAGAGCGAGCACCTCTAAAATGACACTAATCTATTTATTCTCCTTCTCACAGCCTCGCCACTCAGAATGGAGCGGAGCCTGTCACTGCTCTTTCTTCTTGCCTCACAGCTTCTCTAGAACGTCTCCCCAGTGAGGTCCTGAGGCCTCTTCACCTCGCCATCGCTACACCGCCAGCCATTTTTTCCCCACAGGTGGAGGCCATCCAGATGAAGCGCAGGCGTGGTTAATTGCACAGCTTCTCTTTGTCAACACATCACCTGTGTTTTTTGTTTTGCTTTTTCCTTCTTCTCTGGTAGTTGTTTGGGGGCTTGAGGACATAGTCATAGAAGTTGCTCATCAACATAGACTTGGTCAGCCAGCCTAGGTTGGCCTGGTTGCAGGGACTGAAAACCTTGGGGTCCAGTCTCACCCACTGTCGAGACCAATGCCGTGGAAGGCTGAGAAGACCCTAGGAGTCTGGTAGCCACCTTCAGAGAGAGTCGAGAATTGGCCTTGCTGCCCTAGAGCGTGTTGTATCTGGGACAGGGCAGGCAGGCTCCTCAGCACTCATCCGCATGCACCCTTTCACAAACCATTCCCCTCACCCCTTGGTCTTGGTGACAACTTCCAATCCCAGTCTTATGTCTCCCTGAATAGAGGTCTGCTTGGCGTGCACTCCAATATCTAAGCAGTTACCAAACCCTGACAAATGGGGGATCATCTCTTCCACCCATCTTATCTCCTGGCTGATTGTAGGCACTCTATTTCATTCATTCAAGAATTGAATAGATTGAGTGGATGAATGCATGAATGAATGCCGCCCTACCAGATTTCTTGCCCGTGATTACTTGTGTACTGCCTTTACTTAGGAATATAAGCAAAACTCTCCCCGGGGTTCCCCACACAGAGGACAGGGCCCTTCCCCACCACCAATACTTCCTTTGGAGAAGTTTGCCTCACCACTGACCCAATTCTGCCCCTTTGGCTTCTCCTCCTACCCCAGCTGTCCACCTGTTTGGTGACTGAGCCAACAGCTATCATGATAAATTCTGGTGAATCCCTTCATGGTGCTCAGACACTTGGATGGACATTGTTGGCATGTTTCATTAGCGGAGTGAAACATTCATTCATAGCTAAAATATATTTTTCATTCACAAAGGATCCAAAAGTGTCTACAAAATATGCCCTTTTACATTTCCCATAAATTAGCCTCTCAGTCCATACCGATCCACCTAGGCAGGCACCCCAAACTCCTTTTCTTCCTCTGATTCCCCTCCCACTTCTACTCTGCCATTGTTACTCGGAGTCTCATTCTATGCCTCTGTCTATATCCCAGGGCCCTTAACTGACCACAAAGTTGAGATCTGTCCCACTCATGCTAATTCTGATTCTTAAATAAGACGATGAGATGTGCTGACAAGTGTGTTGTTCAGCCCCCAGAGGTTTTACAGTCTGATAATGAACCTGGCTTTAGTTAAGCTTCACCTTGTCTTGCTGCCATGCCATTCTGTTTAACTACAGGAGAGCGGAAGCAGTGTGTTTCCTTAGGGATTCTCTAACACTTCCTGTCGTATTTGTGATGCTATTCATGTTGAAGGGGTTCAGTCTTTCAGAAACTTCAACGTTAAGTACAAAGACAAACTTAACACTCCCCTTTTAATGAGGATGGCTTCTCTTTTTTTATCCTAACAAAGCCTCTGTCACATTATTCTTCCTCACCAAAGGCAGTCATCACAGGAGCTCTGGGAGAGTAGGGAAGGCCTCGGGGACGGCTATGGGTCGCCCTGTTGTTCCTGCTTGGATTCTCCACTGGGGACTTCATGAAATTCGCTGTGAAAAGTCTTCAAGGTTCATAATGCTTTCTGTACTTACTTTTCTTACCTTATTCTGGGATGGCTAAAGTCGATATTTGGACATCTGGGAAGGACCCAGAGGGATTCTTAACGATTTTATGAAATGGATACCCAAGGCCAACTAAAGTTAGACAATTTATCTATGGTCCCACAAGAATTGTGTAATTTTCGAACACCAAGATTTCTCCCTCTGTGTGTGTGTGTGTGTGTGTGTGTGTGTGTGTGTGTGTGATTTCTTGTCCTTTTTCCCTCATAGACAGTCTCTGCCTTGGGGCAAGAGTGGAGTCCGGTGTTATCTAAGTCCTTCCTGCATGGTAGACCCAAATGTGTGTGTGCACCCGGAACTTCTCTATTTCAGTCTCTGGAAGTGTCTTCAGACCACAGAGTTGAGGTTTTTCCCACCCTTGCTAATCCTGATGCTTAAATAAGGGGATGAGAAGTTCTGAAACGCATGGGGTTCAGTCCCCAGAGGCCTTACAGTCTGAAAAGGAACTTTGTTTTAGTAGAGTTTTATCTTGCCCTGGTGTCATGTTATTCTATTTCACTGAAGAACAGTGAAGGCAGTATATTTCCTTAAGAATTCTGTAACGGTCCCCATCATGTTTGCAATGCTATTCTTTCATTATTCCAATTGTTCCTTGCAAAAACTCTCAGAAGTATCTTCATTTGACACGTAAGGACATGTAGGCTTATGTAAATGTATTGACTAGTTCAAATTTGCTAATAAGTAACAAATTAGGAATTTAGAATCCAGGACTATTACATGACCCTAAAGCTGGCACGTTTCACTGAACTTCCTTAGAAAACAGTGTTTTAATTTTCAGTTTGCCATTTTTATGGTCTACATTAATTTTGTGTCCTCACTACAAAAAGAAAATGTAGAAAAAAATAAGGGGGGAAAGGAAAAAAACAGAGAGAGAGAGAAAGTAAGCTTCACGTAGTCTCAACTTCCAAACCAAACCACATTATTATTTTCAGGATAAATCAGAACAGCATGATCTGTGCTAAGTGAGACCACTTCCATTAGAAACTCAAGAGCAATGATTACAGGTGATTGGAGAGCATTTTCATTGGCTGCTGTGTTTGGATTGCTCTTCTGTCTTAATCATAAAAGATCTGACCACTGAGTGGTGAAATTCTACTCCTAATATGAGCCGAGTGCCTCTCGCATTGGCATATCTTGTGAAGCGAATTAGCTGTCTAATAGCTAACACGATGACATGAAGAGAAGTCAAATGTAGCATTGATTTCCCAGGAGGCTTCGAAGTAGATCAAGTAACACTAAAATAAAATTGGCCAACTAGAAAATGGTTCTCATCAGAATATTTTTTTCTCCCCTATAAATAAATGGCAGGTCCAGCTCAAGAACTTCGCAGGCTGTGGAAGACACTGCTGAGCATGGCTTCACAAAGCACCCCTTACCATTTTTTATATGCGTCTGTAATAGAAGACCAGTCAGCTGAAGACTAAAAGCTGGTTTGAGTTGAAGCATTCTCCCTAATCTGTCTCTTGCCCTGTCCCTTGGAGAAAGACAGAAATAACCATGATAAAACTGGCTTCCAGCTTCCTGCAAATCTCCTTCCTGCCTGGAGAAAGTTTAAGTAACTTATCCCAGAACCTGCAAGGTTCTCTTTTCTCCGCTACTTGACTTACCATCTGGTTCAGGGATTTCCAATCATAAAGATATGCAAAGAAGAGCAATTGTCATAATTATTAAGAATGCATGCTTCCCTATTTCCCATGAGAATACTTTGGCAAAACGTGTGAGAGCACAAAGATTACAGCATTTGGAATCAGACCTTAGCTTGAGTCCTAGCTCTGTGGCTTTGGGGAAGCCATTTCTCTGTTTGAAGTATCAGTGTCCTCAAGCCACATAGCAGGGTCACAAATTTTTAGCTTGATTATTAAATATCTTAATAAGATGGTAAAGCCAACATGTATTGTGTTCATGCTGTGCCAGGCAGGGTGCTAAGCCCTTTATGCGTATTATCTCATTGAATCTTTATCCTTCCTTTGTTTTGTTTTGTTTTGTTTTGTTTTTTGCAGATGAGACACTGAAACTTAGAGAATGTTAATTTTATTACAGAAGGTTCCTGTGCTATTATGCAGCAGCGGCAGGATTCAAATATTCATATTCTTGCTCTGGAATCCTTACTTTAAGAATTCTTACTTGCAATTAGTTCAGTATCATTATTTTACCAATGAAGGTGGGGGTAGAAGGGGGAGTTTGGAGAATTTAGGAGACATGTAAGAGATTATCTAGCTAGTAAGTGACAGAGACATGAACTCTGGGAAGGCTGAGGCCAACTAGGGGGTCTGACCCTTGGGGATCCCTAAAACTAAGTTCTTTCTCGCAGTCTCAAAATAACTGCACGCCATCATGACAGACAGGAGTCGGGTGTCATTAACTGAATGCTGAGCTTTTCAATTTGGGGACGAAGGAACTGTAGTTCTGAATTGTCTAAGATGGCTGGAACATCTGGTCTAAGTACATGTTGACATCACAAGGAATAAAACCTGAAACACAACAGAAATTATTCCTTTTGCAAAACAAATGCTAGAGGGAGACATCCCGAGTAATTCCGCCAAATGTCTCAGCAATCCTTACAAGATTGTGCATGCTAATTGCTTGTAGCTGCAGGTTAGTACTGCCGATTCCTGTGCGACAGCGAAGTACCAAATGGCAGGCCCTTCAGTCACAGAATTAGACACGAGGGGCTGGAGATGCCTGCCAGGCCATTCTGCCCATCCACCACCCACATAGGCGCTTCCGGAACACCAGTCCTCACATTTTTTTTGCCTACTTGAGTTTGAGGTGACCGAGTGATGGGGTTTCTCCAGGGGGGTCTTTATAACACTGTAGATTTAACTGTGGGACAGTGTTTTATTTGGTTCAAATCAGGTTATTGGCTCAGTTACACACATTAATTTTAGTTCCCCTCTGGAATGACTGGTCTCTAATTACCCATTTGAAGCTCTGGGCTTAGCGTCCCAAGACCACCGTTGATTTTAAGGGCGACGGTAGGAAGCTTCTTTTCTCTCCCTGGTGCTCATTTTTCCTTTCGGCAAAATGGAAGAATTGGAAGGGATGATTACCTGAGGCCCTTCTCTTTCCCTAGCTGTTCTTTCCTTATTGCTCTTCTTTTACTTCTTTTTGTTTATTTATGCGCCGTTTCTGCCCCTCCCTCCTCCTTGCCTTCCCCGATCACTATCTTGCGGTCCCAGTTCCTTTTCCTGGGACCCCTCGGTGTACTGAAGTGAGCCCTTGCCAGCTTGAAGAGCCAGCTGTGCTCATTTCTTCCCAGCTCTGTGATCAGTGATATCACCTTGGTAGCTCGAAATCAGCCCTGGTGGGAGTATTTACACTATGGAAATCAGCAAAGGTGACAAGTGACCCCTCTCCAAGGACAGCCATTCACCAGCACTCACGCTGTGACCACTTTCTGAATAGGCATTGGCATACACGGCCTTCTCTCAGTTAAAATAACCATGAGCAAAAGGTTTTTTAAAAAGGAAATGAAAGATCAGATCACTCGTCTTTGAAAGCGCCCCCCTTTATTCCATACTTGGGGAAAACAACTCACACTCCAGGAAGGCGTGTGTGTATGGCAGGGGTGGGTTTGGCCAATAGTAGTAGGTTTTCAGCTGCTTTTGTGTACCCGGAACATGTTTTCTTAAGCAGACCCCACCATAGCTTTAAAGGTAGCTTTTATCCCCATCTTACATGTAAGGACACCGAGGCCCCGAAAGATTAAATAACTTGCCCAAGCGTACAGAAATGGTAAGTGGCAAAAGCTCACTGCTTAGTAGCAATCTGAAAGGTCAGCACAGTTTATGTCTTTGACCCATTCAGCAAACACTGAAGGCGTAGAATGAAACCAAAGGTGCTTGAATTCACTCGCAATCCACCCAGAACCACTGAGATGGGAACAACTCAGGAGACCACAGAGAACAGCTCCCAAGAGAATTTCAGCTGAGCCCCACCGGGAGTTCAGAGGATGGTCACTGTGTAGATGAGTGTAGACATTAGGAAGTGAGATCAATGACCTTGGGCGTTTCAACTTAGAAGTCCTCAAGTCCACGTGTCTAGAATGGTCAGTTGGTTTTAATATCTTAAACTGGAGTAGTAAGTTTTCTTCCTTATTTGTCTCTGCTTTAAAAACGAAACAAAACAATGTTACGGTAACTTAGGGTGGGAATCTTACTCAAAGTCCTCTGTAGACTTTTCTGTACCTTTTCTACCTTCCCTGAGGCTCAGGGTCACCGTGACTTGGTAGAGCTTGATTCAAACCCTGCTATGACTTCAAACCCTCTAACTCAGATGGTTCTTCAGAGACCGCACCAGTCTGTTCTGCAGTGATGGGCGAGAAATGAGAGCCATCTCAGATGCAACTTCAGTAATACCTGTGTCTGACATGCTCGTCTGCAGCAGCCTCCTCCATACTGGTACTTTTCAGCATGTCTCAGAAGAGGACATGAATGTGCTTCCTCCTTTTAGCATATCGATGCTCTCCCCACTGCTAATAGAGAACAGAGGTGCTGGCCGCAATGGGAGACCTCCAGGCAGAACGTGGATGGACTCTTCAAAGGCCTGGAGAAGGGGGGGCCTCCGGAACCCAGCTGCCTCCCAGATGGGGCTTGTTAGCCACACCACTCTCCCACATGGAAGGGAGGCCAGCGGAGAGTACACAGAAAATTAGAGGCTTGTTCTGGAGAGGCCAGATGTCGAGACAGCAGGGACACCCTGGCTCCAGCAGCCGGGCCCGTGGCTATATGTGCCCTGCTGTGGTGGACAGTATGGAGGTCATGCTAAGAAGTCCTGTTAAGTAAAAAGTCAGGGGATCTGGCTGCGAAATGAAGTGAGAGCATCATTTCCCTGAGCCCCACCTGTGCAGGTGTGGAAGGATACAAAGAAACTAAAGGGATCCGGCACTGGTTGGAGCTCTATGCCGTGCACAACTGTGCTTTGGCACGCAGTATCCTACTGATTCCTAGGGGCACTAGTTTGACCTAGGGACTATTTTCAACGTGTTACAAATAGAAGCAGCAGCAGCTGCTGCTGCAGCAACAATAGTAATACCCTCTAGCTCAAAGAGGTGAGGGAGCTTAGCCAAGGACACCTGGCTGGTTATGTGTGGCAGCAGTGGGGCTTGAGTTTAGGTAATCTTGACTCTGAATTTCCCCCCCCCTCTTTACTTCAGTGCTTCTCAGTATGGTCCTTGGGCTGGCTACATCAGCATCACCTGAGAATTTGTTACAAATGCAGATCCCCAGGCCTCACTCCAGACGTACTAAGCACCCAGAGATCTGAGCTTAACAAACCCTCCAGGGCATTTGGATGCACACTGAAGTTTGAGAACCGGGGCCCTGTACAATGCTACTGCCCTTTGAAACACCCCGTAAGACTAATCTCTAGAGATTTGTAGTTTCTTCCAGTCCCTTTCAATTAAAGCTCTAGTTTTCGGGAATAGAGAAAAAGCCCTTCAGGAGTCTTCAGGGCTTGGCATTGTGAGATTTGTCTGTTCTCAATGAAAACAAATCTCAGTGAAATAATCCTTCGCATGGCTCAGCCTGACTTCCTCTGCTCCGGTGGCTGCAGGTGGTGAGATGCAAAGAGGCCAGGGAGTGGAACATGGCTCATTGCTTTGAGGCAGCCAGAGCCTGTCATGACTTCCTGAGTCTCTAACCTACTGAGTAGGATTCACAGACTGGCTTCTCAGCAGGCACCGTAGATGCATGGCCCTAGGACTTGCCTCTCAAAGAAACAACCCCTTCAATAATCTTTTATCGTCCAAATGTACACTCGCCGTTCTGGGCCATAATCCATAAACAAGCACTCGGACCAATGGCTCTGGGCTATTCCTGTCACTGTGATGGGCCCAGCTCAAGACAAGCGGTCCTGTTCAGATTGATAACTTAATTACCTACAGTTGTTTTAGAACTTCATTTAAAATACCAATGCCAGGACGTGGAAGCTGGCAGTTTTTCATAACCAAACATGGAAAATTTTATGTTAAAAAGGTTAAAATCTCTTCCAGGGTGTTGAAAAAAAAAAGGCAGCAAATTAGGAAACTGGAAATTTGAGTTAAAAACAGCTCAGTCAGTCCCAGGATACTCGCTGGTTTTCAGGCAAGAGCCAGCATCAGTTTCTGGGAGAGGATGAAAGATACAGAAGCATCGTACCGTCTGAGATGTAGGAAGGTGACTTAACAGATAGGCCATGAGGACAGCGAGGCCTGGTCGGTCCTATCATAAGGGATGAAGCTACTATTGTGTCACTGGCACAGGCTTCTCAGGGTAGTTAACACAAAGGCTTTTTAATGTTTTCACAAGTTGTTTTTCATCTACTGATACGACCCATTGGAATTGCACAGTGAGGGGGTTGGTTTGGGGTAACTACTTTCTCTCATATCCTCCGGACGTCGTGCAGTGGAGGTGGCAAAATAAATAAAAGTGATAACCCTGGTCAGTTCCCAGGTTGACCATTGGGTTCATTCTGAATTCCATGTTTTAAAAAGATGTTGATAAGCTAGATGAAACCCAGAGGACAGACACTGTATCTCTTGAGACACAATAGCAAGACTTGGAGATGTTTTGACTGGGGAATAAATAAATAGCATAAGAAATGTGGGGTGCCAAATCCACTCTCTTCAAATGCTTCAATCTTAAAGTATCTCTGGCATTAAAAATTCTAAGAGCCATTGTGACCAAGTTTGAGAACACTTGAAAATAGATCTTCCTCGTGTCCCCATTCCACCGTGAGGCATATTTATGTATTTTGCATATTCCCTTTGACTGCCCACATGTGCTGGGTTGCAACTAAGCAACCCACATGGACTTCCTCCCCGTGGCCCCAAACTCAATCAGGGGATGAGTGGTGAAAATTGCAGGGAGACCATGTGTAGTTCATTACTAATAAGAGGTTCCACATGTGTAGCACGTTATAATTAAGAGGACCTCACCATCAAAGCCATCTAACAATGCAGCCAGACACCATGCTGGGGAAAGAGTTCTTTCCCCCTGGGGCTATTCCAGCAGGAACTGAGAGGGAGTCTCTAGGTAAAGCTGCCAGGGGGTTCTCTCGATGGAGTCAGCAGCCAGTTCTGCTCTCTTCGTGTTCATGAGTGGGTTTGGGTCTGTGATTCCAATATAGCTGTTGTACTTCCTTTCTTGAAAACAGATTTTGAATCACTGTTTCAGAAAGTAAATAGCAAGAATGGAACTGACGTTTTTTCCCATGCCTATGATGTGGCAGACCTGTGCTTTTGGCTCCTTTACGTGAGCGTTCATCAGGACCGACCTTGTTAAGCGTGTGTCAGTTATTTTTGTATTACAGATGGGAAGTCTTAGAACACATTTGCTCATAAAAAGAAGAAACATCACCAAACTGTTCCAAACTATAAAAAAGTCAAAACTGAAGAAACACTTAACTAGGGAAGTGCTTGGCACGGATGGGAGCCAGTGTGCCTCCAGAGGTCTCAGAATTAAGAGTTGCTAAATCCTTACACCCTGGTTCCCCATTAACCGGACTCAGCTACCAACTCTCAGGATGCCTCCTTGTGCAAGTTTTGAGAGAGATACTGATGGCTTTGGTTCATCCAGTGGAATGGTTTGCCGTGGGTCACGTTTAATGAGTTATAATGAGGGTTGTGCAAAGTTGATTCCTCCGAGCTGCCTTGGTCTGCAGGGTGTGGGGGTTGTGGGTGGTGATGGGGCAAGTGCTGGAGTTATCTTAGAAAGATGAGAGTAGAGGGCCATGGTTGGCATCTCTAGGAGAGAGCAACATTGCCTACGAGCTCACAGCCACAGATCTCAGAGCCGATAGAACAAGGTCTGTCTGGGTAGAATCCCTGCTCTTCTTAACACACCTGGTAACAGTTGGATAATGCTGACTCTCAGAACAGCTAATCCCTCGTCCAAGGTCACAAGGTTAGTGGGAAGAGGACAAGAGTGTCATTCATCATAGGTAACCCAGCCCAGCTTTGGAACATGCTGGAGATGGGTCCAGCCAGGCATCCATGTCAGCTACTATTAACAAAGTCAAGAAAACTCAGTGCACAATGATAAGGGTTTCATAGTTAGACTGATGTGGGTTCAAGTTCAGAATTTGCCTCTTGCCAGCATGGACTCTTGGGCAAGTTTATTAATAGGTGAACAAAATACTGGTCCTGAGATCTCAATCTTTGGATTCTAGAAACCTCAATGTCTAGATCTGTAAATGAGGATGCTGAAGTATATTCTCTGTCAAAGCCCTTCCATATTTCAACTATTGATGACAGTCTAGAGCAGGGACTGGCAAGCTACATTCCAGGGGCTAAATCCATCTATTTTTATAAATACAGAGTGCGTGGGATACAGCCATACTCCTTCGTTCATATATTGCCCATGGCTGCTCATGCTCTCTAAGAGCAGAGTGTAGTTGCAACAGAGACTGGATAACCTGCAAAGAATAAAATATTGACCACCCGACCTTTTACAGAACAAATTGGCCAACCCCTGGCCCTGAGGAAAGTAATTTTTTTCTACCTCCAGCACCTCTGCCCTTTTGCCTAGTTCTCTCTTTCCTTTGATATTGCTCTTCTTCAAATTCCTTTTACGAGAACTTGGAGACCAATCTCGAGTGTAACCTGCTGGCGATCAGACCCCTGCTCGGCACTCACTAATGCTGTGAGCTCGGGCATGTTCCATGAAACGGAGCTTCAGGTTTCTTCTCTGGGGATAAATGGCGAGAGCGGCCTCGCAGTGTTCTCCTGGGACTGTAATGGGGTACTCCATGGAAATTGCGTAGCAAGTGCCCCGTGGATGTTTGCTACTGTTACAATGACTGTCATTTTCGTCATCCATCCTTCTGGGCAAATGTTCATCTCCATGTCCCTTCATTTAGGAGTCTGGCACTTAATAGCTGGTAGCTCATGGGGCAGTAGTTAATCTGGTCCCCAGCAAATAAATGATAGGACAGGAGGATGTCTGGGAAGCGAGTGGTTGGCAACATTTCACTTGTCGCCCACCCCGCTGTCCATGGTGAAAGCCAGCCATGTGTCACACCCTACTTGGGGCAGGGACCTGATGGCTAGACGTGCCAAAAAAGACTCAACTTGTGGGATGCCTCCACCCATTCTTTTCTCATGACAGCCAGCCCCAGACAGTACACAGAAGCCCAGATTCCTGAGACAGCCCAGCCCAGGCAGGGAGGCAGGTCTCCTGCCTGTCCTCCTTATGTTAATCAGACGCAGACATGCTCTGCTACACAGGCTGTTCAGGAGAGAATACAAATACCGGGGCCTGGGGGTGACAGAGCGGTGCTCTGCCACAATTACAGCCCTCCTTCCTCTCCCCCATCACAGGAAGCCTCAGGTTAAAGGCCTGCAAGCCCAGACTGCACTCAAACCCAGCACCTCACCCGCTTTCCCCACCGTGGGGGTCTAAGATTCAGTACATATCTCAGGAAGGGTCTTCATTCCTTGTCAGTGAACATCTGGCCCAAGGACCTCCTAATGAAAACCACGAACTCATTATTGTCACCTACTCTCTTCAGTCGTTGTTTATGATCTCCATCCCCACCCTGCCCCCCATGCACATGGATCCCTGAGGACTGGCGAGTCTCTCCTCGTTTTCTTTTTCCTAACGAATCTTATGTCCCAGCTATGTTTCTCAGTGGAGTTGGACGTCTGGGAGCCTGATTACTACCAGGGTTTCCAATTGCCTATTCTCCCCCTGGCTTTTCTGAAAGGATCCATTGAGAAAGAGGTCATGATTAAAGCCCTTGGAACAGGCAAAGTGTAATTGAAGCAGTGCCTGGCGCCTCTCGGCTTAACCTCCCTCCTCAGAAACCACAGCCAAGCACAGCAGGCTGCAGCCCTTTCCTCCATCTCTGCGAGCAAGATGGGAAGTGGGGAATGGGGGCAGGGACATCTGAAGTCTAGGAAAGCCAAAAATGCAGGGTGCTAAGAGGAAACATCCCCGACATGTGATGAAGATGTTTTGGAAAAGCCACGCAGAAAGAATGATATCAGACTTGTCACAAAATGAGTGGGAAATGTATTTATATTATATACACTCCAGGCTCATGCACGCAGCTCATGAAAGGTTTGTTTTGGGGTGTCTCTCAGAAGGGTGCGATGGCGTGGGAGGAAAACGTGGGCTTCCGATATCAGCCCTGTGTTGGAATCCAGCTGACTATTTCCTGGCTGTCTCATCCCAGAGCAGTCACTTAGAGCTCCGTTTCCCTCTAATGCTCTTTCTGGCGCAGTAGTGACGAGGACTCAAGAAGTTGACGTGCACAGCGTCTCGTGCAGAGGCTGTACGTACAAGGCGCTGACGCACTGCAATCGCTATCTTTTCTATCAAGTACTAGGAGAAGAGGCGGCAGGGAGAGCCAGGGGCCTTGCTTGCGTGGCTTGAATCGCCATGATAAGCACTGTCATCACAGCAGCCAACACTGTACGGTTTTACCGTGTCAGGCAGATGCACGCACACACACACACACACACACACACACACACACACACACGTGCACATGCACACATACACACGTGCACATTGATGCCCCAGCAGCCATAACAGGTACAAGCGAGGTACTACGACTTCCTTCCCTTGAGGAAACAGTTGCTGAGATGTGGTTCTTATTAAGAAGGGAATCAGGTCTTGCTTGGAAGCCACTTCAAGGCATGTAGCACGTTACTCCTTTTGGACTCTGATACGTGAACTATGTATGTAGAAAGATGCTCATTGCTGCATTATTTATAGCCCCAAAGTAATAAAAACAAGAGGGGGAAATAACCCAAACCTGTACCCACCCACCCACAGCTTATTGGTTTGAATATAGTATCCACATCCATACAATTTATCAATAATAGGCAGACTATGAAGGCATTTATAGTTATGGTTACCAAGAGTTTCTGATGCTAACACATTCATGATATTACTAAACAGGTAGCAAATGTGTAAAAAAAAATGAGAGAGAAAAATAAAAGACAGGAAAGAAATGTCTCACTATATTAAGAGTTAACCCCCTGGGTTACTTCTTATATCTTTCTGTATGAACTTGTTCATCCCAGGGTACTGTATACCATGGACTTAGACTTGGGGCTGAATTTGGGTTCTGATATCCCCAACAAGGTTTGGGATCTTGGGTAAGGAACTCGCTTCCCTAATTCTGATTTTTTCTTTTATGCAAAGTAAGTCTAGTGATACTGTCTCCATCCTGAGAATGCTGTGAGGGTTAAAGCAGAAAGCACATGTAACTCACTGAGAACAGTGCATACTATTATAGTTTCTTATGTCTTGCTAGTAAAAAAAAATAATGGAGTTGGGGGAGCAAAAGCATAGAAGATGCAAGGAGATTCGGGCTCTGCTGACTGAGGGTGAAGTTGGATCCAGACTGATGACTGGGGGGCCTGGCCGCCATGGGCTGCGCCTGTCTCTTCACAAACAAACAGAGCGGTCCTGGAGTGAACCTTCACACTGACCATCTGTGTTCCTTCAACACCCGCATTCGCCCTTTTCACCCGCCGCCCGCCCCCA
>NW_017731359.1:6926474-6961065 GCF_001890085.2 Hipposideros armiger | reverse complement strand
CACACACACACACACACACACACACACACACACACTCACACCACACCATTAGGATAACATCACTTACTCAGAAATCCTTTCTTGGGTCCCGATTAATCCCCCTCTTACCTACCCCTATTCATGCAGCACCATGTATTTCTCTAGTGCAAGACGGGTCTTATTTAGAAATGATTGAAGTGGTAGTGGCTTTCTCAACCTGGGGGAAATTTCACCCGGGCAAGTTTTTTTCTCCTGACTTATTTGACATTATATTCCCAATACAATGTCTGGCATGATGGTTAGATACCCAAATGAATAAAATTAGTAAATATGGAATAGGGGAGCCCTAGCTGAATTTAGGAGGCCTAACTAGATAGAATTTTGAGAGTTACAGGTTGTAGGGCCACAGTGAAGACAATGCCACTAGATGGGACAGGCCTGGCTGGGGAATCCTGATGGCCCACATGCCACTGCGTCTTCTTGGCTTGTTGAGAAGTGTGCAAACTGAGGGCCCTGACTCGGTGGTGTTTGTGAGTGTGAGAGTGTGTGCGCGTCTCCCTGTGTGTCTGTCCGTGTGTGTGTCCATACGTGTCTGTGTGCACGGGCTGCAGGAGACCTTTGAGTTTAATAATGACTGTGATGGTAGCTATTTTTGGTGCTGTCACTGACGCTGTTCCCTCCTCCCCAGCAAGTAATGGACATGTCTGCCGCACCCCATCCAATACCTCACAGGCAGTATGTATTCCATTAATGTTTGTTGCTCCTTAAAATATCAGAGCATGCAAAGAAGACTTGGAAACTAAAAGCTGGAAGCTTCAAAGCCTACTTTCACTTACTTTTTGTTTCGATGACATTGACTACTTTAGATACCACGTATAAGTGGAATCATACCAGAGGCCGGAGGGAAGGACATGGGGAGTTGCTGTTCAATGGATATAATGTTTCAGGCATGCAAGATGGGAAAGTTCTAGAAGTCTGCTGTAAAACATTATGATTATAGCTAACAATACTATACTGCACACATAAAAGTTGAAGAGGGTAGATCTTATTTTATTATTATTTTTTTACCAGCATTAAAAAAAAACAGTTTTGTTTTTGTTTGGGGTTTTTGCTTTTGTGTTCTTTTTGATTAAAAGAAAATCTTTTGTTTTGTGTGGGTCAGACCTAAAGAGATTTAGAGAAGGCCCTGTCTGCCCAGATGGTCTGCACAGTGAGGACCAGATGGCCACCTGGTATCTTAAGAGAATGTCAGACAACCTCTCAGGACTCCTGGGGTTACCATGTCTTTGGCCATGGAGATTAGCCGCAGTGCCCTCCACGACTCAGCTGTCATTATGAAACCAATCAGCATCTCCGAACTTGATCCTGTGGCCTCCACACGCAGCCCTGGACTCCGGTCTCAGCCATGTGACGTGAATGCACACGCCTCTTCTCACCCCTTGGTTTCCCTCTCCAGTGTCATGCTAGGAATTGGGATTTGTGTGGTGCTGACTCTTTGGTCCTGTGGGGGCTTCCTAGCTTTGCAATAATGCCCTGGGGTTCTCCTGTCCGTATTTGTAATCAGAGTTACACTGTAAAGGCGAAAGCTAGTAGAGGGCCTGTCGTTTCCTATGGAAGAGCAGGAAACATAATTGGTTGCAGCCAAGGAGCAGCACTGAGCCCTCCGAGAGGGCAGTGGCTCCTCTGCCAGCTCCTTCCCTTCCTCTGCCTGTCCCCTTTGGGTTTTCTGTAAAAGCGGATGCTGTCATTTTACAACTCCTCCAGAATTCCTGTCCCCTTCATCATACATCCAACTCGCCCGTACTCCACCCCGTGTGGGGGTGCAGCAGCTCCCCTGGAGGTAACCTTGAAGGCAGTGTGATGATAGATTTGCTCAATTTCACTTCTGACTTCTGAATGCATTTGGGCTGCATGACACCACTGGAGCAGGGAGGTGGACAGTGGTCTGCAGCCTCCTCCTTTTCTCCCTGTCTTTATTTAAAGAGCCCCAGTCTGATTGCACCGGAGAACATTATTGGACAATCTTACACATACCGGAGGGACAGAGATCATGTAATTAGCAATAATGCCTGCATTCCCCACCCTGAACCCCTCACTCTCTACCCAGACCCCCACCCTCCTTTATTTTTCTGCCTCAATCTCAGGCCACGCAGCACAGCACACATCTTTGCTAGTTACTTGTCTCCCATCCACTTGAACATTTAAGGCAGTGCTTTCCTTTTTTCCCTGCTCCATCCCCCATGTCAGGGACAGTGCCTGGCATAGAGCAGGCCCTCAAGAACTGTTGAGTCAGTAGGCTGGGCCAGATGATAGTGTGGGTTTGAGATTAAGCAGACTGCAGGGGCAATCCCAGTACTGATAGCAGATAGCTATCTGCTTAGCACCAGCCCCTCCCCCCTAGGGCCGTTTGTTTCCACATCTGTATAAGGAGAATTGTAAATATCCCAGACCTCCCAGACATCCTGTGAAGCCCAAACGGGAGGATGCAGGTGAAAGGGTTTATTGAACTATAACATTTCTGCAACATGTGTGAGGCGTGCTTTGTTTGGCCTGATTTTAATGTCCTGATAGCATCTTTGTTTCCTGCCAGAAGTTACTTACAATTCTTTTGAAAGCAGGTAGAGTATAAATGATATAGGTAGATAAAGGACATGAAGACATTTCATAAATGAGCATGGGGTATTAACAGAAAATTCGCAGATGGAAAAAAAAGCTCGAGTGGTAAAAATGCATCAGAACATGAGAATTAGCCCACTGATAAGTGATGTTATTTTAAGAATCAAATTGGTAATGATTACACACACACACACACACACACACACACACACATTCAGGGTGGGCAAGGATCCCATGAGACCATATTCATTTGTTCCTGGTGGAAATACAAATTTTTGCAAATAACAATTTAGTGTCAAGTATAAGAGCCTTAAAGTACCCATATTTTTTGATTGACTAATCTAACTGTTTGGAATTTATCCAAAGAATGAATTGCAGGCAGAGTCACATGTATAAGACTGTTCAACATGGTGTTGTGTATAGTAGAGATCTGATGGTAATAACCTAAATCCCTGACAACAGGGGAAAATTCAGTAAATGCTTCAATAAAGAATAACACATCCAAATTCATCAGTTAAAGATATTATGCTCCAAGAATATTTAATGTCAGAGGAAAATGCTTACAATATAATGTCAAATGGAAAGAAAAACAAAACAAAACAAAACTATATATATGACATCTCCCAAGTTTTCAAATAAAAGCATATCTATATACAATAACCATATCAAAAGTATACAAATAGAGAAGTAAAATTGTCAGTACCCCATAACACAATGACAAATATTGCATATTTGCAGATTTCATGTACGAGGTCTGACAATGAAATTGCAAACTTGTTGCAATGATGTTGCTAACCTTTTTTGCTATCAGAGGGATTATTCATTATGTATTTGTGCCAACTGGACAAATAGTAACCAAGTTTACTATTTGGAAGTGCTGAAAAGGCTGCATGAAAAAGTTAGGTGACCTGAACTTTTCACCAGTTCATGGCTCTTGCATCACAACAATGCACCAGCTCACACAGCACTGTCTGTGAGGGAGTTTTTAGCCAGTAAACAAATAACTATATTGGAATACCCTCCCTACTCACCTGCTCTGGCCCCCAGTGACTTCTTTCTTTACCTGAAGATAAAGGAAATATTGAAAGGAAGACATTTTGATGACATTTAGGACATCAAGGGTAATATGACGACAGCTCTGATGGCCATTCCAGAAAAAGAATTCCAAAATTGCTTTGAAGGGTGGACTAGGCATTGGCGTCACTACATAGTTTCCCAAGGGCAGTACTTCAAAGGTGACCATAGTGATATTCAGCAATGAGGTATGTAGTACTTTTTCTAGGATGAGTTCATGAACTTAAATGTCATACCTCATATATGTGTACATAAGTATATATGTAATTCATGTTTTCTTTTTTAAAGATTTTATTGGGAAATTGGGGGAGGGGAACAGCACTGGGGATTTAGGGGAAGGGGAACAAACAAGTTGCTGTCCTTTTGTTCTTCAGCCTAGTTGTGGAGGACGTTGCTTCACTGGCCCATGTTGATATTATCATTGTGCTCTTCCCAGCTGAGGCAGATCGGTTGCTGGCCACTGGACGGCTGCTCACAGTGGCTCTTGGCAGCTCACACCAGCTGCCAGCCACTCACGCTGGCTGCCAGCCACTCACGGTGGCTTATGGCAGCCCACTGCAGCTTCACTGAAGCCCACACTGTCACTGGTGGGTGACTCATGGCAGCCCAGCTCCAGGTCGAGCTGTTGTTCACCATCTTAACTGTAGAGGGCAGTGTCACTGGCCCTCATATGTGGGATCCGAACTGGGGCCTGCTGCTCAGAGCTGGCATCCCCAAGCTAGATCTTAACCAACATGCCACTCTGCCAGCCCTGTAATTCATTTTTCTATTAATGTTTTTTCACTTTCTATTGTTACTACTAATAATGTGTTACTTTTGAAATAGGGAATCATTGTTATTTTTCAAAGGCAAAGTTTAAACTCTAATTTCCAATTTTCATATTACATATTAGTCAACAAATATGTGCATTGTATTATTACTATTAAACCAGAAATATAAATATGAGATTTGTTTTCATTGAATAAAGCAATTCTCAACTATGGAAAGACCTGCAATAATGGGAGGAGGCCCCAGTTATCCCAGGGCTGAGGCCAGCCCTGGAATCCTTCTGTTCATTCATGTTCACTCATGGCCCAAGCCCTGAAGCAGTTTTCCTTCCCATATTCTAGCAGCATTGTATTGTTAATCTTCCATCTCTCTCTCTCTTTTGCTGTCTGCCTCTTGCTTGCTTTCCCCTCTCTCTTCTTTATGAAAGGAAAGCCCCCCTGTTGAGAGAGCTGGCGCATAATCAGGGAAGAGTCCCAAGTCAATTAGAAGCTAAATAACTGACCCAATTTGTGTCCTCTTTATCGCTCTCTGTGACCTTCCTGTAGAGCTGAGAGCTGCCCCGAGCTCCCTCCACTGCATTCCCCTCAGCACCCGTCAAAATCAGGGGAGCCCAGATCACTGTCTTGGCATTCCAGGACATGTCCCAGGTCACTCACTGTCTCAATATTCTAGGGACACACATTGAGATACTGGGATTTTTTTCTCCTCTTCCAAAAACATGAATTTCAGAAAGTTTCAAAAGTGACATTGACTAAGGTCCACATTTATTGGCCAAACCATACAGAAACTTTGGATATAGAATTCAGAGTGCCAAGTACATTGAGATTATACTCCAGGATACAAGCGTATCCCACACCTACAAAGATGGAAAGCAGAGAGGTAAGTGCCAAAACGGAGACATGAAAAAGGTCATGGATTCTCTTTCTGCTTTTCAAAATTCGACTTGAAGTTGCTCTTATGTGGCTTACACAATAAAACGATTTTATAAAAAAGTGATTCTACTTAAGGAAATGAGAGAGTTCTAGCAATTTCTTCAAAGACACACAGGCACCAGGATCCAAAGTAAGCCCTGTCCGATTCCACTGTCCTTTCTAATCCCTACTTCGTGGTGTTTCTGAAATGAGATCAACCATCACAGCATTTGGCACAACTCATAAAAAACATGTTTACTCAGAACCAGAAGACAGATATGTCATTGGGGATGGGAGGACATAAAAGAAAAAAAAGAAGAAGAAGGAAAGAAAATGGAGGCTATGTAATAAACTATATACATTTTGCTAAATTGTGCCTTAGAAATAGTCCAGAATTTGGAGTCAGAAAACTTACCTCCCTCCACACTGCCTGTCCTCTCTGGTTAATTCAAAGCCACCCCATTAGACATACTCTCAACACTGTAACATTTTATTTTTGGGCATGTACCTCAGTTGAAATCATACATTTATTTTTGCACTTATTTAATGCCCGTCTCCTTCGCTGGACAAAAACTCCCTCTTGTACAAAGACTGTCTGCTTTTCTTCACTCTGTATCCTAGAGCAGAGAACTGAATTTGGCCTATAGTAAATGTTCAACTAATGCTTGTTGAGTGAATGGGTGAATGATGAATTGTCACCTGTCCTGATGTTTGATGTGTTTGCCCCACTGTCTGTATTTCTCCCCCTTGGGGTGCTGACAGCTGGAGAGCAGACCTCTCTTCCATCACCCCATCCTCATTCTCAGGCTAGACCTCTACAGAAAGGGTTCAGTTCAGTTCTTTGGCAACAAAGTTCAGGATCGTCTGCAGTATTCCTTCTGCACTAAAGCCTCAGGTGAAGGGCCAGGATGCAATCCTGAGAACCAACTCCAAGGGAAATGAGCAGGCTTTATTAGCCTGCAATCTCCTCATGTGGAGACCTCTCCTCTGCCTGCCTTGTCTTTGCATCATTTAAGAACATTTGCTGCTTTCTTCCTATAGCCTTGAGCTTCCTGAGTTCATGATCTCTGTGTATGTGTCACTCTGTGCCTAGCATAGAGATCGACTCACCCATCCATTCTTTTTTTTTTTAATTTTTTTTAAATTGGGGAATTGGGGGATGGGAACAGCGCTGGGGAATTGGGGGAAGGGGAACAGACAAGTTGCTGTTGTTTTGTTCTTCAGTTTAGTTGTGGAGGATGTTGCTTCATTGGCTCAAGTTGGCACCATCATTGCGCTCTTCCCGGGTGAGGCAGATCAGTAGCCAGCTTCTGGACGGCCGTTCACATCAGCTGCTGGCCGCTCACGCTGGCTGCTGGCTACACACAGCAGCCCATGGCAACCCACTGTATCAGGGGCTGCAGCCTATGCTGTGGCTGGTGACTCACAGCAGCCCAGCTCCAGGTTGAGCTGTTGTTCAGCATCTTAGCTGTAGAGGGCAGTGTCACTGAGCCTCATATGTGGGATCCGAACCAGGGCCCTCTGGTGTCCCAAGCCAGCTCTTAACCAATGTGCCACTTGGCCGGCCCTCATCCGTTCTTTAATGTATCCATTTCTTCAACAACTTTTTATTAAGCGCATTTCCCCCAGGCACTGGGGATACAGAGTTAACAGTGCTCAGTTTAGTCAGAAAAGCAGAGAAGACCAAAATTCTGTTCCCAAGAAGGAATGTTATGTCCCTGAAACCCACCATGGTTCATGCTCGAAGAATATGCTAATGGATTAATTAGTAGTGTTTCATGTGTGAAAGCTCATATTTAAGATAGAAAACTAAATAGAGGTGGTATCAGTGATATTTTCCCATTTCAGGTACTTAGCCGACACTTACTTTCCATTTACAATTTCTTTTTTCATACAGTGTTACTGAAATGCTTTTAAATTTGTGTTGCTTTGTTGCTGATGCATGCTTATTAAGAGGATTACAGAGTATGTCTGGTCCATCAGCCGAATGTCAATTTTACTTTGATTGTACGGAACATGCTTGACTGTCATGCCCTTGGCCAATTACAGAACAATTAGAATGCTTTGTAATATATATTTAACACATTTCTAGGAGTGTCTCTCAAACCCCTTGCACAGTTTTATTCATTTTCAACCCACTCTCCTGAGTCTGTTATTTTTTTATTTTTTCTTTCAGTATGATTATCCTCCAAAGGAATTAAATCTTGTATTCTCCAGTTTGGGAAATAAGGAAGCAGTTTACTATATAGTGCAAATTCATATGCTGCAATTCTTTATAATAGGTCCCCATTGGTGTGGAGCAGTTCCTAGTACTCAATGATCACGGTACAAATGAAATGTCAAAATGGAAACTTCGGCTGAGACCTCAAAACAAGAAACTGGAGTTGGAAAATTAAGATGATATTATGATCATTAAATGATTCATTTACACCAAAAGTGATGGTGAATTAAAGGAGGAGCTTGGCGAGAGCTTTTAGTGTTCTGTGAGTCTCCCTGGCTCCCTCTGTGGAAAGGGGAGAAGGGTATTATCTTCCTTCAAGAGTCCACAGGGGGCCTTAGCAGGACTACTCTGACAATTTAATGTACTCTCTGTTGAAATTTTGATGGCATCGCCTCCTGGTGTCTTACACCTGCCTTAGAAACACAACAACAACAACAGTAATAATAAAGAAATGCCCCTTAGCTGCTTCAACAGTAGAACAAAGTGAGAACTATGTGTTGAGTGGCCTGTGGTCTTAGAGTTGACCCCACAAATGCTATATGAGTGTTTAGCATGATCTAGAACAGCTTCCCTACTCCCTCTCTTCACAAAAACAAGAGGGAGAGAGATCTGACATGAGATCTTCTTAGATCGCTTCCAAACAGGACTACTTGGAGGATTAAACAGATCCCAGCAGAATCAATGCCCAACCAAAGTAGAGATGCACTTCCCCCTGACAGGAGAAAGTGGGTGAGAGATTCCCACCAAAGGAGACTGGGGTGGGGAGGGGGGTCTTTGAAGAATCCAAAAAATGCTTCTGGAGAAGGGTTGTTTTAAACAGGAAAATCATGCATGTGACACCCATACAAGACCACCAATCAGATGACAATTTTGTTGTGCCCCTTCCCATCATTCCACCCTGATGAGGCTCAGGAACCTCAGTGGGCATAGCAACAGAGGAGGAGTCCAAGCACTGGAGAAGAAGAGAGAGAGGAGACTGGCCACCTGCACTCGACCTGCATGTCTGCACTGGGGCCCAGTGGTGGAGGGGGAGAAATCCCAACCTTAAAAGACCACTAAGTGTTTTTCTGGTCAAAATGACAGAGTAGGTAAACTGCCTCCCGTCACGACCACAGCAAAATTACAACTAAACTACAGAACAACCATCATCGAGAATCGCCTGAAGTCTAGCTGAACAGAACGCCTATAACTAAGGATATACAGAAGAAGCCATGCTGAGACTGGTAGGAGAGTCAGACACACAGGACAGGCTGGTCTCACACACACATGTGGCAGTTAAAAATCAAGAGGGTTATCTCAGCTACAGAGGTTCCCCCTGAGAAGTGAGGAGTCCCAGTCCAACACCAGACTCCCCAACCCACGGTTCCAGTGCCAGGGAGAGAGATCCCTATGCCTTCTGGCTGTGTAAACAAGTGGAGATTGTGGCTGGGTGAGACAGAGGGTGGCTGGAGTCCCAGGCATTCCTCTTAAAATGCCTGCATATGGACTCGCTCACTGATGGACTCACTCAGAGCTCCAGTACTGGGGCAGCAGCACGAAAGATGCCAGGAACATATGGGGAGGAACTGAATTGTCTGGCTTAAAGGCAAGGGCTGGAGGGGCAGCTTTCTTCAGGATAAAAGTGTTGGCAGAAGCTATTGTTCCTTTTCTGAGTTATAACCTCTCCCCCCACCACACTCCCCACCCTGCAGCCTGCACACACAGGCGAGCACCATATCTGAGTCTTCACCAACCTAGTTAATACCTTTTGCCTTGATCTGGTGATTCCCTGAGACCTCACCCCACCCAAATTGTGGGCCCACTTAAGACAGTTCCAGTGGCTTTTCCATATAAACGCCTGTTTTGGCTTATGCTACAGACTTTTCTAAAATCTCTCAAAGGTTCACAAACCCCAAACAAGCAGTATCTGGCCTTGGCATGCCCCACACCTCTTGGTGGGCAGCCCCAAGCCACCAGGTACTAGTGGCAACCAACATCAATTCTCAGCTTAGCCTCCAAGCCCAACACAACTGGCAAACACCTGAAGATCACTTTGTAGCTCAGACCAAGTGGCCCCAGGCAGGGCAGAGACAGCAACTGATCTTGGCCTGCAACAGGGCCCCTCCCAAGAGGCCCCAGAATCAACACACCCAGTGGCCAGCTTCAGACCACATCAGAGTACCACCCAACCACTCTACATATGATACACCCAAATGGCACACTGGGCAGGCACCAGTCCTGCTAAAGCAAATCCTGCTCCATAGGGTCAGCCTCTGCACAATAGCAACTCTACTGTATTTATGACCAGTCCTCACAACCAGTCATCCTGAGGGTCAATTCCTTCCACTGATGTGTTAACAGCAACCTAGGCTCAACTACAACAGGAGAGCACACACAACCCACACAAGGGACACACCTGGAGCACCCAGCTCAGGTGACCAGGGAGACTTTGCCAATGGGCCCCAAAGCACATCTACTACATAAAGCCATTCTACTAAGATCGGGAGACATAGTTGCCCCCCTTAATACATAGAAACAAATACAGGGAGGCAGCCAAAATGGGGAGACAAAGAAACATGTCCCAAATAAAAGAACAGAACAAAGCTCCAGAAAAAGATCTAAGAAAAATGGAGATAAACAATCTACCAGATGCAGAGTTCAAAAGACTGATTATAAGGATGCTCAATGATCTCAATGAGAACTTCAATAAAGAGATAGGAAGCATGAAAAAGAACCATTCAGAAATGAAGAATACAGTAACTGAAATAGAGAGTACATTAGAGGGAATCAACAGTAGATTACATGAAGCAGAAGATCAAGTCAATGATTTGGAAGAAAATGCAGCAGAAAACACCCAAACAGAAAAGAAAATAGAATACAAACAAACAAACAAAATTTACAGATAATTTAAAGGGCCTCTGGGACAATATCAAGCATATCAACATTCACATCATAGGGATACCAGAAAGAGAAGAGAGAGCAAGGAATTGAAAACATATTTGAAGAAATAACGATGGAAAACTTCCTTAGGCTGGTGAATGAAATAGACATACAAGCCCAGGAAGCACATAGAGTCCCAAACAAGATGAATCCAAAGAGGCCTACACCAAAACACATCATGATTCAAATGCTAAAAGATAAAGACAAAGAGAGAATCTTAAAAGCAGTTAGTTACCTACAAGGGAGCTCCCATAAGACTGTCAGCTGATTTCTCAACAGAAACTTTGCAGGCCATAAGGGATTAACAAAAAATATTCAAAGTGATGAAAAAAGCAAAGACCTACAAACCAAGATTACTCTATCCAGCAAAACTATCATTTAGAATCAAAGTACAGATAAAGAGCTTTTCATACATGAAAAATGCTAAAGGAATTTATCACCACCAAACCAGTATTACATACACAAAATGTTAAAGGGGCTTCTTTAAGAAGAAGGAAAAAAAACATTAAAAATATGAATAATAAAGTGGCAATAACTGCATATCTATCAACAATTACTTTCAATGTAAATGGATTAAATGCTCTAGTCAAAAGACATAGGGTGGCTGAATGGATAAGAAAACAGAACCATTACATATGCTGCTACAAGAGACTCAACTTCAGATCGAAAGGGACACACAGAATGGATAAAGTGGTGCATGTATACAATAGAATATTACTCAGCCATAAAAAAAAAGAGAGAATGAAATCTTGCTATCTCCATCAACATGGGTGGACCTAGAAAGTATTATGCTGAGTGAACTAAGTCAGACAGGAAAAGACAAATACCATATGATTTCAATTATATGTGGAATCTAAAAAATGAAATAAACAACAAAACAGAAACTCATAACTACAAGGAACATTTTAATGGTTGCCAGATGGGAGGGGGCTGAAGGGATGGTAAAAAAGGTGAATGGTTTAAGAAGTGCACATTTGTGTAACGAAATAGTCATGGGAATGTAAAGTACAGCATAATGAATATAGTCAATAATGTTGTAATAACTATGTGGTGTCAGATGGCTACTAGATTTATTGGGGTGATCACTTCATAAGTATAGAAATGTCTAATCACTATGTTGTATACCTGAAACTAATATAATATTGTATGTCAACTGTAATTGAAAAATAAAAAAAATATTTTAAAAGAACACCATTAAGTTTGGATTAGTCTATGGAACTGGATATTATAGGTGCTAAAGTGAAATCACTAACACATATAATACACACATATATATATATATATATATATATATATATAGTTTATTTTGTGTGTATGAATTAAATCAACTGGGGAACTGGTTGTTCATCCATGTTTCCAGCTTTAATAGATATTTTCAAATTGTTCTACAATGTGGTGGTACCATTTACACACTCACCAGCTGTCTGTGAGATGTCTTGGTGTGATGAAACGGATTGTGTGAAATGTTATCCTACTGGGTTCAAATCAGCATTTCTGTAATTACTAATGAGGTGAATATATTTTCATAAGTGTATTTGTTATTCTGAGTCCTGTTCTAAAAATTCTCTACCATTTTTCTATTGGGGAAAGAAATATATATATATATATATATATAGTTAATTTGTGGAGTTTAAAATTTTCTGGATAGGAAGCCTTGTATATTACAAACATCCTTCCTCAGTCTGTGGCTTGAATTTTCCATTTTTTTCCTTTTTTATTTAATATATATATATTTTTTTCAATTACAGTTGACATACAATATTATTTTATATTAGTTTCAGGTGTACTGCATAGTGCTTAAGCATTTATACAATTTACAAAGTGATGCCCCTGATTAGTCTAGTACTCACCTGGCACCACACATAGTTATTACCATATTATTGACAATATTCCCTGCTGTACTTTCCATCTGTATTTCATATCTACCAATTTGTACTTTTTAATCCCTTCACCTTTTCCACCCAGCCCCGCAACACCATTCGCATCCAGCAACCATAGTTTGTTCTCTGTATCTATGGGTCTGTTTCTGTTTTGTTTATTTATTGTGTTCTTTAGATTCCACTTAAAAATGAGATCATATGGTATTTGTCTTTCTCTGTTTAACTTATTTCACTTAGCATAATACCATCAAGGTCCATCCATATTATTGCAAATGGTAAGATTTCTTTTCTTTATTTTATTTATATTTTTTAATGGAAAAGTAAGAGTAAAATTCCATTGTATATGTGCACCACATCTTTATCCAGTTGTCTACTGATGGGCACTTAAGTTGCTTCCATAGCTTGGCTATTGTAAATAATGCTGCAATGGACATAGGAGTACATATATCTTTTTGAATTAGTGTTTAGGATTTCTTCAGATAAATACCCAGAAATGAAATTGCTGGGTCATAAGGTAGTTCAATTGTGAATTTATTAAGGAACCTCCATACTGTTTTCCATAGTGGCTGCACCAATTTGCAGTTCCACCAACAGTGCATGACGGTTCCCTTTTCTCCACATCCTCACCAGCACTTGTTGTTTGTTGATTTATTGATGATAGCCATTCTGAAAAGTGTGACGTGATATCTCATTGTGGTTTTTATTTGCATTTGTCTGATAATTAGTGATGTTGAGCATCTTTTCATATGTCTATTGACCATCTGTATGTCCTCTTTGGAGAAATGTCTATTCAGGTCCTCTGCCCATTTTTAAATTTGATTGTTAGGTTTTTTTGGTGTTTAGGTGTTTGAGTTCTTTATAAATTTTGGATATTAACCCCTTATCGGATGCATCATTGGCAAATATCTTTCTCCCATTCAGTAGGATGTCTTTTTGTTTTGTTGGTGGTTTTCTTTGCTGTGAGAAACCATTTTAGTTTGATGTAGTCCCATTTGCTTATTTTTTTTCTTTTGTTTCCCTTGCCTGAGGAAATATATCAGAAAAAATATTACTAAGAGCAATGTCAGAGAGCTTACTGCCTATGTTTTCTTCTAGGAGTTTTATGGGTTGGGGTCTTATATTTAAGTCTTTAATCCATTTTGAGTTTATTCTTGTATATAATGTAAGAAGGTGGCTTAGTTTCTTCCTTCCTTCCTTCCTGCCTTCCTTCCTTCCTTCCTTCCTTCCTTCCTTCCCTCGTTTCTTTCTTTTTTCGCATGCACCTGCCCAGTTTTTAAGCTGGGAGCTGTTTGCATGGGCTAAAACCAACAAGAGAAGTGTGCTTGCCATATTTGTATAGTGTCAGGGAAAGAGGCTGCACTGGTTTGGAGAGACCATAACAGACAAAGATGGAGGTGTCCTTATGAGTCCTCTTCCTTCAATATGATGCCTACAAATGACACAAAATAATTAGTGGACAGGGGTAGAAACAGGGCCTAACCTGATCTGAGGGATTAGAGGAAGTGCTTTATGGGGGAGGCTTCTGAGATGAACCTTGAATGATGAGTGAAAGTAGATAGATAGTTGAGGCTTGATTGTTCTTAATGTAGACATGTCTAGAGCCCGATGGGCACCTAGTAAGATCACTCAGAAATCTGAGCCTAGAAACTTACAAATGTACTTTGATCTTTGATATTCACACTCTTGTCATCTCTGCTTGATTTTCTCTTCTCTCTGCCTGAAAATACCTCATATTCTCCGCATCATTCAGCCCTCCTCCGTTTTCCCCAAAGGGTCATGTCAGTTCATTCAAGCTATCGAGGGTAATAAACGAGGCTGGTGAGCTGCCTCTTTCTAGACCCTGGTGTGAGACCCGGCAGGAATCTGCATGCATCTCATCTCTCTGGGTTCACCATTGTTGTCAGAGGCTACTTTCCCCTGCAGAACCCCATTGGCATTCTGTAATTTTCTAATATTTCAAGGAAACTGATATTAAGGGAGCCTGTGAAGATTTCCTTGGGAAACATAGATCAAAAGACAACACCCAGCTGTCTTACTTTACCCCTCAGCTTAGTTATGCAAACCACTCCCCACAAAAATGTCACAACTTCATGACAAGCATGTCCCCTGGCTTGCCAATCACAGCATAGGAAGAATGATAAATCCAGCTGCTATTTATTGAGCACCTACTATGAGTTGAATCTTTTGATAAGGAGAACTTCATATATGGTAGCTCTAAGTTTCTCCCCAGAATGGCCAGGGGGAGGTTTATTTCTTTAATTTTTATGGATGAGGAAAATGATCTTGGAGGGTTAAGTAGAGATCCAGCTCTCAGTAAGAGGTAGAGTAGAATTTCCAGTAAGTACTTTTCTGGCCCCAGGGTTGGTGCCTATTACTGTTCTTTATGTGGCAGGTGAGATCATTCTTTAACTTAATGCTCAAAGCAGTCTTCTCAGTAGAGCCACCCCTGGCTCCTCCAGACAGCACCCTAAAGTTGTTTCCTTCTCTTGCTCCTGAAACCTTTTGTCCAAATCTTGAAAACGGCACTTACATTGTTACTACAAAAATGTATGTATATGCCTATCTCCCATTAAATTGGCAAGTTCCCAAGAGCTAAGATGGAGCTCTTGCCTTCTATATGTACTAAATATCTAGGCCAGCTTTGCACACAATAGGACTTCTTAAAGTCATTGCATGCTGAAGGTATCACTTATCAATGAGAAATAGGGAACTCAGAGAGATGATATAATAAACACAGGTCACCCGACTAGTCATATTGGAGTCAGAATCTAAAATCCACCTCCTGACTTCAAATATAGGGCTCTTTCCTATACATTCAAGTTGGAAGTAATAACATTTTCTGGATGCCTCTGGATATATTATATTAGACTACCAAAGCAGGATCACAAAGTTGTGTGTGTGTGTGTGTATGCATGTACGCACATGCACATGTACACATGTATAGAAATACAGATTTTCTTTTTCTTAGTTGACTAGTTTGGGCCACTAACATGGTAATTCTCCAACTAGTCTCACTTGTGACCAGGATTACCATTTCTTCTTTTTTTTTTTTGAGATAGCATTCCATCATTCCACAACTTTCATTCAACAAATATTTATAAGTGCTTACCACGTTATAGGCAATATGATAGATGTGGGGGGACACACAAACATATCTATATTGAGTGACCTGAATTTCAGTGATATGAGGAAAAGTGCTTTGAGAATATGTGATAGAGAGCCGTGATCTAGGCTGGTCCTTCGGAGCAGGCGTCCCTGGAGGAGTGAAGGCAGATTTTAGATGAAAAGGGTAAATGAGATTTATATCAAGAGTAGGTAGATAAGGGGATAGGAGACCATGGAATGTTTGAGAAACTAAACAGAGGCTGATGTTGCTGGAACTCAGAAATTAAGAAGAGCTGCTCAGAGCACTGTAGACATGGGCGGTGGCCAGGTCAGACAGGACTCTCTTAAGATGATTGATATTCTGCTATTGACTCTCAAAGCACTATAAAAGCCCTGAGATGTTTCTGCTGGAAAGTAATGTAAACAGTCTTGAATCCCTCTTCCTGGAGTGAAGAGAATGAATTGGAGGGAAATAAGGATGGATGTTGGGAGGCCAGTTCAGAAGCACTGAAATAGTCAGTAGGAGATGATAGCAGCATGTCCGACTCTTCTGCAAATTACCAGAGCCATCTAGTTCTGCTTCACTATGTAGATAGGAGAAATGTCAGTCCTCTCGATTGGGCCATGAGTCATTAATTTCCCCCCAAAGGGTGTTGCCCTCATTGTCCCACACCATCCTCCGAAATGTCCTTTAAAGGAAGGCAGTGTTGAGAAAATGTGTGCTGGGCTTTTTCAAGTTGATGTTAGGTGGAGACCTTTGAGATGCTGCAAATTTTCTTTCTCCACCAATCTCATATTCCCCTGTCTGTGGCCAAGTTTTTCCTCCTGGGGATGACCTGCTTTTGTGAGGCCCACATCTGGGAATAGCTGAGTGGCCAGTTGTCTTAGCTCCTGGAGCCCAATGGAGACCTAATTCTCCACCTTGTTTGTGTCTCGGGTAATGGGCAAGGGTGTCTTCAACACCAGTGTCTGCCTGGTTTGCATTGCTTACTCTCAAACTCAGAGCTGACGCCCACAGAGGCTCATCCCCTCCTCTTCTTCCTCCTCCCCCTCCTTCTCCTCCTCCCTTCCCCCCTCCTCTCCCTCCTCTGTCTCTTCCTCCTTCTCTCCTTCCTCCTCTTCCTCTTCCTCACCCTCCTTCTCCCCCCTCCTTTTCCTCCTCCTCTTTCACCATGGCATACAGTGGAGTGGGGAGATTGGGGTGATGTTTAGTGTAGTTAACCTTGATCTGTAATATCAGAATTGAAGGAAAGGAAAAGGAGAATGGAACATCCTCTGGCATCTTTCTTAACCAGTAGTTATGCATCACACTTGCAAAGATAATGCCAAGATGGCTCTGCCAGCTTGAGTAAGCCTTTTCTTTCTCTTCCCTGAAACTGTACAGGAGCAAAAACCACCAGCGATTAGCCATCACTGCTCTAAACCAGACCTAGCAGCATCAGATTCCCACACCCCATTATCTTGTGAGAACCAGAGTGTTCCCCAGGGCTTCTTCCTTGCATTTTATAGTTGGGAAAATTGATAAACAAAGGACAACAAATTCATTCATCCAAAAATTGTACGAAGCACTCATTTTATGATAGGCTTTGAGCTAGGACAGGGAATCAGAGAAAAAGGAGTAAAAATCTTTGCTGTTGAGTTGCTCACCGCTTGGTAAACACGTGAATTAAGCACAGCCGGGTGAGAGCTCTAACCTTGCAAGGGACTGATAGCTCACCGTGAGGTAGGCCAGAGTGGCCTGGCCCTGGGCCCAAGGCTCCTACAGAGGCTAAATCAGAAGTTTCATCTTTACTGGAAAGTAGTTTTTTTTGTTTTTTGTTTTGGTTCTTTTTTCAGAAAACATCTAACGTGGTCAGCCTTGAAGTTAAATACAATTTTTTTCTTGTGTTTTTCAAGCAGAGAGTTGTTTTAACTATTGCCTTATTAGACAGATAAATTTATATTTCAGTTCTTTAATTTGAATCTATGAGAAGATTCACAACCTTGTGAAACTTATCCGACGGCCATCAATATTGCAACTATTAATGTATTGAGTGCACTGGGAAATAATATAGAGTCTGGCCTCTCCTTTCTGGCTTAGATGTGATATCTGATTAACTATATACCAACAAGGATAATGCAACTTAGAATTTGCTGTTAAGAGATGCACCAAGAGTGAAGATTCGGGTGGCTTTATGAAGGACAGAACCTTTGCATCAGTCCTAGAAGAGTGGACTCAGTGTCAACAAGTGGCTCTGTACTGGGGCATGTCCCAACAAATGCGATCCTGGAGAAGCTATGTTACCCATTTGAGTTTTCTCAACTGCAAAGAAGGGAATATTAATTCACAAAGTCTATCTGCCTCATGATGTGAGTGCTCAGTGAAATATTTAATGCGAACCCAGTTCCTGATGCGTGGTGATAGTGATGATGATGGTGGTAGTGATGAAGGTGAAAGATGATGCATTATGATAATGGTGATAATGTTGATGGTGATGGTGATGAAGATGGTAATGGATGATGGTGGTGGTGGTGGTGATGGTGATGAGGATAATGGTTTTGGTGGTGCTGGTGGTACCAGAAGTGCTGATGGTACTGATGAACTGCACCGTTTCCATAGATGTCATTGATAAGTTTCCATCGTGCTTCAGAATGCTATCGTTACTCAATTCTTCCTTTCAGCCATTGATGTACACTGGTTAGGATGATAGTTTGCCCAAGAAATTGTCCAGTCGTTCATGTGACCCCAAATGATGGAGCGGCATCTCCCAATTGGCAAACAAGTCTGTGAGCCACCCCTGCCCAGGGGTATCACTGCCCAGCCACCCACAGGTAGAAAACAGACAGCTAGCAGAGAGACATTCAACACAAGAATTCTCTCTTGTCTTTCAACAGAACGTTTATTTTCCATGTAGAAGAGTTCGATGGATATTTCTTATTTCTCTACTTTCTGCACTAGGCAGTAAACAACGTATTCTATTTCATTCTTTACAGTGTTTTATCAATAACATGATTGCCTCTCTGTGCCTTTCTTGTAAGTATCTGGATTCAGGATCCTGTTTATAGCTGCTCTAATCAGGGGGCTCCTTCTAGTCTGAAGAAGAATAGCAGAGGACTTGAGAGGAAGTGATTTCTGGAGTCTGAATTTTGGCTTGCCTGTGTATTTGTCATGTGGCCTTGGGCACATTTCTTGAACCTTCTGAGTTCCATAATACTAGTCTCATGCTTTTTGTCTCCTTTTCTCTATCCTCACCCCTTTCTTCTCTCTAGTCCGGCCTTTCTCACACATGATGACATTGATTTGAAGTCACCCAAGATGTTGGCAGTGCACTCCTGGGGCTGTCTGATGCTCTCCTTAGCTGGGTGAGAACAGCTCTGGGATGAAGACAAGGCTTCGATCCCACATCCTAGCTGAGTCCTAGCTGTAGAGAGGTTGCTCTGCTCTGTAGGGAGGAACTGGAACGTCCAGGGAGCCCTGCGCATGTCAGGAAGACACTAAGGACACCATATTGAAAGAGTTTGTAGTTGTACATAGGACGGCATTTCTATTAAAAATTGCCCACAGCTCCCTTTACCCCTCATTGTGATTTTGCTGCAGTCTGTAATCAAACATGAGTGGAAGGAGGCCTACCTCACCCTGAGATAAAACCTTCCTTAAAAAAAACAAGATGGCATTAAAAACTGAGTGCTTTTCAGAAAATTGAAATAGGAGATGAAGTAATAGTAACAGCAGTGAAAATAAAAATAACAAAGTGGCTGAACATTTACGCCGCACTGGTGTCTCACTAAACTCTCTATAAGCATTATCCCATTTAATCCTTCCAAGAAGCTTATGGGGACTGGGCTAGTATTTCCCTAAATTTGCAGATGAGGAGACTGGGTTACCGAGAGGGTAAGTCACTCCCCCAAGATGCGCAAGTTGTATGTAGTATAGCAGAGTCAGGGTTTGCATTTGGTTCCTCTAACCTTATGCTTTTTCCTAAAACACATGCTAATGTTATGCCATTTGTTTCACAGATTTCAGTTAGAATGCTGATGTATGAAAGTGACAGGGACTATAAAATGTGTCCGAGCACCAGGAGTCCTCAGTGGAAGACGGAGGATTTCTCCACTTCAGCACTATTAACGTTGTGGGCCAGATATTTTTTTATTGTTAAATGTTTTGCAACACCCTTGGCCTCTACCTACTATATGTCAGTAGCACCCCCACCTCCAGCGTGACAACCAAACATGTCTTCAGACATTGCCAAATGTCCCTTGGGGGTCAACACTGCTCCATTTGAGAACCACTGCTCTCATATCTTCTGTCACTCCAGGCCTTGAGATCAATCACCAAACCGAGCTTAACATTCTTCCGCTATGGAATCTCTGGCCTCCCTTCACAGTCTGTGTTCTTGTCAATCTGACCTTTCCTAAATTGCCAACCGTCACTCTTTGTCCCAGCTTGATCAACAGTAAAATAAAGATAACGCTTCCCAGAAGTAATATGAATTTTAAAACATAACTTTCCTCATAGATGACAATGTCAAATAATATTTATTAAAAAGACCTAAAATATGATGATTCTCACCAAAGGCTACTTAACTTCACTTGGCCCCATCTCACCTAAAATACTAAAGAAAACAAAACTGATCTTCTTCTCCGCCTCCCATAAAAGAAGCTGATAACCCACACTCCACACACGCTACCTTCAAGAATCTATGAAATCTTGAAAAAAAAATCCCTGTACCCATTAGCCCTTTGGAAACACCTGGATGAAGAATGACTTTCCTTAGTTCTTATCCATATGGCTGTGCCTCTCAGATACAACATAACAATGATTTTACTTGACTGTGAAAGCTTAAATAGGCTATATATGGACGCAGTCCATCAAGCCTTTTGTTTAAAACATGACCATGGCATCATAGATTTACATAACAATGCCTCAGAGTCTGATGTGGAATATAACTCATTTTACATCTTTGCCACAGACTTTGTATTTTGATTGAGAAAGCAGATTTTCTGTGTGTATATGTATGTATATACGTGTGAATGTGTTTGGTGTGTTTGTGTATATACATATATGTGTGAGTATTTATATATGTATGTGAATGTGGATGTGTGTATACATATTTGTATATACATAATGCAAATATATAAATATAAATACATATGTAATTCCACGCATCAGTGAGAAAAGTTCTATGGCTGACATAAAGTCATCTGTATTAGAGAAAGAAGTGAAAAAGGAAGTTTAACATATTGGCCAATCCGCACGAACACAAAAACGCAAATGCAGCCCAGCTTGGAAGGAAAAATCGGCACTTTCTTGGTTCTAATGGTGTGATAATAGCCGTTACTGGCAACAATGCAAATGAAAAGAAAATAAAAAAAGAGGCAATTTTATGCACTGTCCATTAAGAGCAAAATCCTTATAAACTCATGAACTTGGAAAATAAATAAACAGAAGGGTCGCTAAACAAAAGCTTGGTTTCATTTCCAGTGCTATTGATGAATAGTTTGTCATTAAAAAGATAGAGCTGTATAAGTTGACCCAAGGGAACTGGCTTCACGCTGGATAAAAGGGAATCCAGGAGAGTCTGCAGACCTGAGCCAATTTTAAATTGCCGTTCCACGGTGAACCTGAAGAGACTGTGTCCAGACAGGGCCCATCAGCCACAGGGAGCAGGGCCCCCCAGTAGGCGGGGCCTGGGGCCTGAGTTGCCACACGCTGGAGCCCCAGGGGGACAGCCCTCAGAGAAAGATGGAGGAGCCCCTGCCTTCACTTGGTGATAAAATGGCACTTAAAGACCTGTGTATTTTTCTTGCTGGTTTGCCATGTGGCCTCATATATCTTGAGAACATTGTCTGTTAATCCTGGAATGAAACTCCAGCAGTTATCAGGTCCACCTGCTTGCCTTAACCTCTCTACATCGATTTAGCTCCAGAAGTTCCTTTGATATATCAATCCATAAAAGGGAACTAACTTTATTCCTGGGGGCATGAACTCATTAAATGACTTGCATACATGGAGTGTGTAACAGTGGCTGGCACATAATAGGTGCTCAGTATACGACTATTTCCATTGTTCCTTATAGTTTCTATTGTTTTTGGAAAGCAGCTGATAGAAGAGGAACTGCATTGACTTCAACATTAGAAAGAACTGCATTCAAATTATTGTTGTGTCTTCTTGGCTAAGGATTTAGTGTCCATGAGCCTGACTTCCTTCATTGATGAAACGCGCGCGAAGGGAGGATGATACTTTGTATGTTTCATGACTGTTGTGAGAATTAAATGCGGAAACACTTGCAAAAGAAAGAGAGGGGGCACAGTGACTTCTCAGTGAAAAGCAGCTATTATTATCCACACGGCTATTATTATCATTTGCATCTCAGTAAACGACAATTTTTTTCTGTTACTGAAACGGCAGACATGGCGGGGATGGAAAATGAATGGTGCTGTTTTCTATTACTTTTGCCTTGTAATGAAGTCATGGACTGAATAAATTTCCTCTCGACTTGGAGCTGACCATCGAGTTTTATGGGGAAATAGAGAGGAAGGAGGATGAAGAGGAAGAGAAAGGAGATGAAACTCCGGAGTGTGGACTCTGGGTGAGAAGGGGAGTCTGAGCAGCACCCATGGTCCCCTGGGAGGGTAAGAAGGACGGTCCAGGCCAGTTCGCTCAAAACCTCACTTTAGTCCTGATGTGAACAGTGCTGGGTCTGGAACGAGACTGGCATGGAGCCCGGCTCAGGAGCTTAGGGTCTAGTCGGGGAGAGAGGGATGTAAACGGGCCCTTAGAATACAAGCGGTGGTACTAGGATGGGGCAGAAACTCAGACAGGGTGGCACTTACCCTCGACCTGAGGCAACAAGGAGGACTTCCTGGAGGAAGACACAGCGTGGCAGCTCCTAGGAAAAGACGGCAGTTGCTCTGCCATTTATGAGTCATCTTGCTTAAACTTTCTGAACTTTGGTCTCTTTTTCTCCTATAAAATATGGGAAAGGTAATATGGACTGTGATGATTACGTATATTATTATACATATAATGAGTATATTACAAACGGTGCTTCATCGATATTTCTTACTCATTTATTCAGTCAGCCAATGCTAGCCTTTATCGCCAGGCTAAGCAGCTGGGCCAGTTACTCGCCAACTCTGGCCTTCACTTTGCAATTGTCAGTCTCTAAAATCCTATTCTCAGGCTTTACAATTTGATGGGCAAAGGAAGACTTCTCTCTAGCAGATCTCTCCTTCTCTTCCTCTCTCTCTCTTTCTCTCCCTCTCCCTCTCTCCTTCTCTCTCTCTCCTTCTTTCTCTCTCTCTCTGTCTCTCTCTGTCTCTCTCCCTCTCTCCCTCATTCTCCCTCCCTCCCTCTCTCTCCCTCTCCCTCTATCTCTGTCCCTCCCTCTCCCCCTCTTTTGCTCTCTGCTCTTTTTCTCTCTTGCCTCTCCTGCTATCCAGTCCCTCCCTAAAAGTCCTTAGTCCCTGCTGAGAACCAGAGGGCATATTTAATGCCAGGCACACACCCACTGGGACGCTTCCCAGACCTCAGCCCTCCCTCCATCATCGAAGTGGAGGCTTAGAAATGTTCAGTGTGGCTTTCTCTGAAGTTGCAACTCTTCAGTTTCTCTTGTTGCCTCCCAAGCCTTTAATTTCTCAGTAAAACTGTTCAGTTTTCTCTCGAGCACTTGGGGTTTTTCATCCTTCTGTGGGCACAGGAATGTGGGCACAGGAATGGAGTCTGTTGGGCAACGCCCATTTTTACGAGAACTCCCTCGCACTACACCCTGGTTATCTCTGGGAGCTGCTTCAGAGGGAAATGGATGCGTGATTTCCTTCACCGGGACCTCAATATGCACGGAATCTGAGTTTCAATTTTTATTTTCTTGAGGGCTAAGGGCACATGCTCTTCTCCTAAACAGCCACAGCTAAAGCGCAATTCCAAGAAATGTATTTTCCTCTAAGCCATTGTCAAATCCCAAATTTGCCCTTGATCAGCTATACAACTTGAGTGAATTACCTGAATTTTCCCCAAGCCTCAGTTTCCAAATCTGTATAATGGGGGTCAAAATGTGAAGTCACAGGGCTGAGCTGCGAGTGAAAATTGCTGGCGCACTGTATCTGAATCATTAAGAGCTCTGGTCCACGTGTTGGCACCTTCCCTGCCTTCAAGGGGGGGGGGGTGTAATCTAGTGAGAGTAGCTAGGGATTTGGATGGGATTTTGTGCCCAAATCCCCTCTTGCATTCTGGATTTGCGGACCTAGCGAGCTACATACACGATAGCAGTAATGGAGAAAACACAGTCTCGGTTATATTCTTAAATAAGACATGACTCTAGAGTTCCCAGTTTAGAACTTCTTAGGAAATAGTATTGGAGTTATGGCTGCCTTCTTCATCTGTCCTCTTTGAGTCTCTAATAGTTGGGCTCCCTAGGTGGAGACTGAGCCCTCTTACCAGATCATTGCATGGATGAGGTGGGCTGGTCTGGCCCTTCACTCTGGAGAGTGCACTAACAGATAGATGCACTAACAGGGAGATGCTGATTACTTTTCAGCCCAGTGTGACGCTATCCACTAGCAAATCATGGCTTATTGAATGTCAAGCTACTTCATTGTTCTCTCTTGAAAAGGAGGTAATAATGTGGCTGGGTGTGGAGGGTTAAAGGTGTTGGTCTGTTTGTTTCCCCCCCCCCCCATCACTTATATACAATATTAAAATATGAGGTCAAGGGCACACACCCCTCCCCACCCAAGCAGGGAGACATATATAGATTGAAGCAGATAAGTACGAGTGCAACTTGATATCTTCCATAGTCAAGAGCTAGAAACGGGCTGCATTTTAATCAAGTCAATCAGACATGATAAAGAAGACAGAGAAAGAGGAAAAGACATAGTGAGGCAGCCTTAGGAATCAACCACCTCTGTGATCTGCGGGTTTCTGTCCCTGCTCATGGGTAGGAATCTATTTTCAGAAAGCATCCCTGCAGGCCTTTTTCCATGTTCACTTTTCAAAAAATTTAATTTGGCTGAGCACTCAGTATATAGTAGGGAGAGTAGGAAAGATCAAAACACAAAGCTCCCTAACCACCTGATAATCACGTCTAACACAGAATAGAGAGAGAACTTTGGAGCAAGACATCTGGGAGAGGGTTTATCTCATCTCTGGTACTCACAAGCTGAATTTTCTTAGACAAGTCACTGCTTTTCTCTGAGCCTCAGTTTCCTCGTCTGCAAAATGGGATGGATGAAACCTACTTCTCAGGGATGTTGATATAATTTCATATAAGCATCTGGCACACAGAAGTGACTCCATAAATGTTAGTTTCCTCTTGCTGCACTACCCACAGGACAGCTCAGACACTGGACACCATCCCTAGAGAAACAGGAAATGGGAAGTGTGGGGGTAACAAATCGCAACATCTGTCTGCTGGACCTTTTATCTGTACTTGGAGACACGGTGTTTATTGAGACAAGGTAGATTTGCAGTGATACATTATTAATAGTTTGTGATATGTTCTGGGTGATGGATATCTTCCTCCCAGACATACAGCGACAGCTGCATTCCCTCTTGGGGAAAACAAGGGCATCAAGCCAGAGCAGATAGCTCTGAGGAAAAAAAGAACAACAAAAAAACAAACTCCAGACGCATATTCTAGGCTATTCTGTTTTACTTTGGATTCCTAGAAGCGTTTCTCCCATCCCCCACCTCACCACCATCATGAATGGTTTGCCTTAAATTCACAACACTTCTGTTTAGAAGTTCTTCTTGGCATAGACACTATACTGACAGGATTTGCAAAATATCCCCATCTTTTTGGTTGTTTTATGATAAAGCTTAGAGACTCACAGTCCATCACTGTCTACTGTCTGCTCTATGTCTAATATGATATTTGTCCTGAGTAAACATTGGTTATCTCTGGCAATAGTGATCCCAGAAGATAAAAACGTAGACTGATGGTGTAGAATCAAAACCTTTTAAAGCAAACTCAGAGATTGAAGAGATCATTGATTTTCACTGTCCCTATTTTACAGGTGGGAAAAAGATGGAGTGTCATGGTGAAGGTGACCCATGAAAATAGAGTTTGGAGAAGGGATAAGAGCATTCGGGGTCGGACACCATTCACTCATTTTTATTGGGGCGTGACCATTCTGATTTTATGAATATGCAACGTATGTTTGACCTTGAGGGTAGATGTAGGGACACATTGTTTTTCCACTCCACACTAACTCTTCTTCATAAGCGATCCTTGTGACATCAGTTGCAAGTATGAAACCTTTCCTTCATTCACTCTGGGACAGACTGATGTAGTAGAAATAACATTGTACAATACTTGCAGCCCTTCTAGCTGTATTCTTGCTGTCTTCTGGGAGACTGTACTAACTAATCTCTTTGAGCTTTGGTTTCTTCACAGGTAAAATACTTAATAACAATTGTCTTCTCCAACCTAAGTGTTAATTTCATTTCTGTGACTCATTTAACCACTATTTATAGGATACCCACTAAATACCTGCTATTATCTATATGCTATGACATATATAAAGCAGGACAAAACACTGTCTCCACTTTAGGGCTTTGAACTCCAACACTGGGTCTGCTCTGACCAACTCTAAGACTCTGGGTATGTATTTTCCAATGAGCCGAGATTCTGTCAACAAGGCAAAGAAGAGCTTCTCATCTTTTGAGGTGGCCCTAGTAAAGGGGTACGCCCAATGCACCTTGAAAAGCTATGCCTCCACTTGACTTGTTAGCAGATATTCATAGAAATGTTTATTGGAGAGGGCTACCTGGTCATATTTTTGCAACTATTAGGATTAAGACATGTAGGCTACTACCTCCACTAATTTCCTCTTTTATTCTGTTCTTCCCTCCCTCCCACTCTTTTTTTTTTTTTTTTTAGCTGAGCCATCCTGCCACCTGTTGGCAGCTTAGCGGCAGCTCAGCTCGGGCCGGGAATCGAACTGACAACCCTGTTGCTCAGAGCTTGCACTCTTGAGTGAGCTCTTAACCAACCTCCTTCCCACGCTTATTCATTTACTAATAACTGCTCTGCGAGAGGCCTCATTTTAGGCATTATGAGAGCTACCGAGAAGAATTAGCCTCTCTATTTATGAAGATCCTGACCCACTGAGGAGGCTTGGGCAGGGAGGGACTTGGAGAACATTGATCTCACCTATAATGCTGACTTCTTCAACAACATGATCAGAGGGGCAGCAACACTTTTTAAGACAACAAGCTGAGGTAGCAGTTTATAACTGACTTGGCTGTAGTTAAATGGTGATTGGTGAGGACTTCTCTTATCCATGGAGGTATTCTGCTTCATGAGTATAATTGACTTGCTCAGACGCCCATGTTTTTATATCAGCTCTCTTGTCTAAAGGCCCAGCCATAGATAAGAAGCACTTCCTGCACGTGTGCATGCACATGTGTGTAGATGCCTCAGTGCCTGTCATGGAGGCCCAGATTCACGGGGCCTCTCACTTGGACCATGTTCCCAAGCAAGACCATCCACCATCACCACCATGTTAACCTGTCAGTCAGAACCTTGTGTTCTCCTGTGAGGCAACACATCGGAGGGTTAGCCAGGACAGGGTGAGTGCCTCTGGGAAGGATACGTATCAAATAACAAAGACAGTGAGGTTCATAAAGAGTTTGGTTAAAAGATCCTTTGATGGGGCCGACCGAGTGGTGCAGTTGTTGGAGCGTAAGCTCTGAGCGGCAGGGTCACCGGTTTGGTTCCCGCATGGGCCGGTGAGCTGCTCCCAAGCTGAGCTGCCGCTGAGCTGCCATTAGGTGGCTGGAAGGCCCAGCTGGTGAGACCGTGTTTTTTTTTTTTTTTTATTAAAAAAAAAGATCCTTCGATGGTTTTGAGGATGGTCATTCTGAAGAGAAAATGGTCACACATGTCTACTTGGGAAGCTTGCATCACCGTGAGGAGGCCATATAGGGTCATCCTGCTACAGGGTCAGGGTAGGGGTTCCTTCTCTTGCCTCACCCTCTGCTTCCTCCGTATGGATGCAGAGAAGCAGTCCCCAGCCTTCTCCACTGGGAAGCTGCCACCTCCCCCACTCCCAGTTTTCCGTGGTTAAATCCGTGGCCACCTTTGTATTTTTCTTGCTCTCCTGATTAAGCTCACGGATTCTTTTTTCGTTTGTTCTTCAAGTCGGAAATCTGGAGGAAGAAGGAACTTAATTATTAATTGATCTCAATTTTTTTTTCAAATATGACTTTAAAGGACTCATTGCTAAGTCCTTTTTTATGATTTTTTAAATTTAATATTTCTAGTAACTCTATAAGTAAACATTTTATTCCCAACTTATAAATGAAGAAACTGAGGCACCAAAAGATTAAATGACTTACCTACTATTACACAGCCAGCAGGAAGTCGAGCTTTTATAGACTTTGTTGCTACTATGCCTGAGAAAGTGGAGATGAATGATCAAAACAGCAGAAGCTGGGACGTACAAAAGTTACAGAATTCTTAAAAGATTTTCACTGAACATTTTTTTTGGTTGGTCCTTTTGGTATAAAGCTCTTCCATTCTTCTTGTCTTCATTATCTTTACATCCCCATCCTTTACTCAAGGAAGGTCAAATTATGTCATTCTTTGGCAAAAGCTATGCTGCTGCTATAATTGTTTAAAAATGCATGCTATAGTTAACTTCTCAAAACACTTTAAAGTTTTGAAAATGAATCATGTTTCAACAGCCATCAACAGCAGGCCAATTTGTCTGGCATTAAGTGGTTTCCTAGATGCAGAATCTACCAAATGATTTCACTTTCTTCCATCATGTACTCCTGGCAGCTCGTAAGAATTGCAGAGGAGCCGCACATGTCTTGAGGAACTCATAACACTAATAATCGTGGTTGTCGTTGATCAAGCCCCTTCACGTACCAGGTCTTTTGTTAAGGTATTCCTACTCCCGACCTCAGCGGACCATGCTGGCGACTCTGTGAGGTAGGGATTACTGTCTCAGTCTTTCCCAGTGAGGATAATAAGGCCCAGGAAAGTTAAGTCATGTGCGTAAGGTGACAAAGCTAATAATTAGCAGAGCTGGAAGAAGAACTAAGGTGTCCTTGCCTTTAAAGCCACATGGGTAGAAACGATGGAGCCAGTCTTCTATTCAGTGGCTAGACCTTCCTGATGGAATACACAGATGGCACAGGATGGAGAGAAGACAGCACCTCTGATGACTTCCTAACTATAATTCAGACAAAATCGCGTCATATATCAAGGTCTTAAGGGGAGATTTTTACCTCTGAAGTCCTAGGAGGATAGTACAATCTTAGCCAATTAAGACGAGTTTCCGTCATCGTACAGAAAAATATTGAGATACCAGTTAACACATGTCGGGCTCAATCAACACTGGACCCTGACTGGAGTGCAGATTCTGGGACAGTTTCAAAGACCAGCAGGAGCACAGCCACATCAGACACATAGCAATAGTATAACTCTCGGAAAATTGCGTCATTTAACAAAAAGAGCAATTGACTGAGTATTTCTGGAAATAGTCACTCGTTCTTTCTAAGACATAGGCAGTATATTTTTCTTTGCACGCCCTTTGTTCTTCTGTAAACCTGGGGATGTAATTTAAGGTCCTTGGAACATGTAGATTGTTAGGAGATTGTTTTGTATCTTGAGTCTAAAATAAGAGATATTTGCCCACAGTTTTTAAATATAAAACCAATTATAAAATGTGTGTGTGTGTGTGCATGTGCGTGTGTGTGTGTGTGTGTGTAATTAAACTGAGCTATGAAAAAGGAATGTTAGAGTGTTCTCAAAACTTGGAATATTTATAATAGTCATGTGCTGAGGGCTTAGCACATGGAAATATGTGGAGCATTTTGCATGCATTATTTCTAATGAAAATGTGATAGCATATCTCTACTGTATAGATGAGCAAACTGAGGTTTAGTGATGCTGAATAACGTGCTCAAGGTCACTCCTCTCATAAGCCTATGTTGGTCGGACGCCAAACTCTTCCGTTTCTCACTGACACCCTCATCAGAACTGACTAGTTCTAAGAGTCAAACCAAGTTGCAGGAGATACAAAACTGAGAGACTTGTTACATGAAAGTGTTCTGCTTGGCGAGTTGCTTTAGGTAGTGAAGACCTAGAGGGTTTGCGGCCCTTTTAGACGATGGGTTGATAAGTCCACCAAGTCAAGGACGTAAGCTCTGATTCGTCCTCTTTCCTGTCACTTTGCTAAACTCCCGGCTGACCCACATTACCCTCGGAAGATTCTGATTAAACAGCAGCTGCTTTCAATCGTAGGTATTTTCAGGTTCTAGGCAGCCAACTGCCTCTGGGTCACTCTGAGCAGGTACCCTTGCATTCCAAGGAGGGACTTCCGTAAGGAAAGACTCCTACTTTCCAAGCCAGAGGGGGGGGAGTGCTGGCATGGTTGGATCATTATACATGTTAGTCACATCCCAGAGCAACTCAGTAAGGCACCTACCTCCCCATTGTACCCATGAGCAAAGTGAGGATTAGCGGAGACTGCCTGCGCCGTGGCTCTAGGCTAAATCCGAGACCCTGAGCCTGCCCAGCCCGCCCGACTCCAGAGTCAGCCTTCTCTCCCCCGTTCATTCCTCACTGCCTCCTTTAAGCATCAGGAATCTTTTTGGTGTTTCCAGCCAGCACAGAATGGCTCTCCCCATGTGAGCTGAACAAACCCTGAAGAGCTCGTTTTTGGCCCCTGGGAGACGTCCTCTCTTGGATATCAGATGCGGAGTTGGGCTGCAATGCCGGATCCTTATGAGACGAGGCAATAGTGCTGCGGGAGTGGTGGGGAAGTTCGCTGGTCAGACGCCAGCTGGCTTGGGGGAATGTCTCTCTTCTCTTTCCTGAAGCAAGTAGCGTTCAGTCTGGCCATGCTTGTCGGCTTTGGTGCCCAGTTCTACAGCCATTTCAAGCCTTTCCTCTCCCCAAAATGAGCGTTTACACTCCCATGGATCACCCCTCTAGCGTTTCTAACCATGTAGCTTCAGCTCAGAAAACAAATCAGGAGTGGTATTCAGCTATTGTATTTTCAGCTATAGCTCATAATTTGGTGTAACACTTACCATTTTCTAAGAAAGAGAGTCCTGTGCAGGAAACCCATTGGACACCAGGATGAAACTGACTAAATAAAAGCAGTTTCACTGACTGAACAATTTGCGAATATTGCTGCTTCTCGCCAAGCCTTTTTGGCAAAACCGTCTTCAGTAACTCGAGAGCTTTTCCAGCCAGAGAGAGATTTGGGTTACCTTATGCCTTCCTCGCTCATTTTTCTGATATAAACACTTTCATTAAAGCCACATTAAGTCTCAGACAATAGAAATGTCATTCAGGGAAATATTTGCTTTTATTTTTCAGGAAACGTTATTCAGTTTTTCCTTTTCACAGGGAAGGGAAGGACCTTATTTTGTAGCCCAAAGTAACATTTGCTAGAGACAGTTTGTACTGCATGTTGAGGAATTGTGTGTGTGTGTGGGGGGGGGAGATATAACTGGAGCCATGTTTCTTAGGGGAAAATATATGAGGTTCTCTGTCTCTGTCTCTCATAGAGCTTAAAATTATAGAAAGATCTCTTGGGCATAGGAAAGGAGTATGGGATCAGTGATAACTGTGAAAACCCAAGCATAGACATCAATGGCCATGGACTCAAATTGAACTAAAAACTGGTAACATGATCTGATATATTAAATATGTATATATGTATAAAGCGAAATTAAGTTCAAAAATTGAATGAAAAGTTATCTTTAAAAGGAAAAGGAAAAACAGACAAACATCACAGGCCACATGTACCTTCGATATGTCACTTAGTTTCTCTAAGCCTTGGAGATTTCATCTATAAAATTGGGTTAAAAAGAAGCAATAACCCAAATCGATCCTTAATTGGTCATATGCTGGACTCCACGTGAAACTTACGACAATATGTCACTAGCCAATTTTTTACTTTACAAAGTCAAACTTCTTGAGTTACTCATTCGTTTGAGACGTATTTTAGTGGCACTTACTAGGGGAAGATGCCGTGATGAATAGATTCATCCCATCCCCTTCCTTCATGGAGCTCACAGTCCAGTGACTGAGAGCACAGCTGAGATGCAAGCACCTGGACCAGGAAGCCAGAGCCCCTGAACTGAAGCCTGGGCTCTTCCTAGTGTCCGGCTGCACCCAGGGCTGTCCCAGCTGACCGCTGGTCTTCAAGCATAATTGTTAATGGCCAGTGTGTTAGTTTGGATGATAAATTATGTGCTTACACTACCAATGATGCCCAGGGTTTCTTCTAAGACTTACAGCTGGATAATTTTTTAGAATACCCAGGTAAAGCTAAGGGCAGGACAATGGCCAAAAGTTTCAGTCTAGAAGCGCTTGCAAACGTCTCTGGAATAAACAATTTGCTGACTCATAAACTTGAAATAGAAGGTAGGAGTCGTTCATTACTCAGAGACATGCCGTTGAGAGCTTCTAAAGGGCTTTTACGAGAAGCTCTAAGTCAGCCATGTTTACAGATGAGAAGAGATACCCAGAAGGGAACGGTAACTCAAAGAAAATTCAGCCCGACGAGAAGACAACAGACCCAGGACAGTTATGTTCTCAGGACTCCTGTCCAGTCTTTTGGCCTGTTTTCCTTCATTCTTTCAAGTTCCTTTAAAATTCTGATTCTTTCCCTTTTCAAAAGCATAGTAGGATTTTTTTGATAGTATAATATGTGCAAATATGTAATTATAGAAATGTATAATACATATTAAAACCCTGATTTCACCACTAACAGATAAGTGTTATTAAACTCCTGGGGATATAGCCTTCCAGATGTTGTCTAGGCATACCTATATTTTATTTGTTATCATAATGAGCTCACGCTGCTTGTATTCTCAGGCAGTCTCTTTTATTTATTATTTTTATTTTTTTTAATTTGCCTTCACCCACTTAGGCATATGTCTAACCTCGCTGGTAAAGTTCTTTGAGACTCCAGAGGTGATTTGAGGAGGTCGGAAAAGGCTTTCTCCCCATCCTCATATCCGAATACGCCTGCCCAATCTCCTGTGACGCCAAGAGTTCCGTTAGCCAGCCACTGCCTGTGCGTTGATGCATGGATTAGCATGTCAATGCCAGCGGGAGAGGCATGACACAGGGCCCTTATCAGTAATTGAAATCATAGCCCGGCAAGCTGATTGGATCCTGCTCTGCAGGCAGTCAGAGAGACTTCTGGCAGGAGGGAGAAGGGATTGGGGAAGGCAGGTGTGGTGTGCATGTGTCGCTGGGAGGAAGGTGAGACGGGAGAGCTTCAGACAGTTCTTCAGGAGGCCGAGCAGGGGAGGTAAAGGAGCTACAGGGAAGGCTGGTGCTCAGAGATTTGGAGAGGTGACGCAACAGCATGGAGAGGACAGAGAAACAGAACACCTGTTGGGACAACATGCTGCCTTCAAGTGTCCTCAGCCTCAGGATTAACAATGTAGTCATAGTATTGCTATTTGTCCCCTCCCTTCCCTCCCCTCCCCCGCTCTCCATGCTTTCATTTACTGCCAGAATTTATTGAAAGACTGTCGTGTGCCAGGAGCTCCTGATGAGCACAACAGGAGTGGTCTTGCCCCCACAAAGTTGACACCCCAGTGGTAGAGGCAGACTTTTATCACACAGATAATTACATAATTCAATCTTGTTATAAGTGCTCAGAGCAAAAGAGGAAAACAGCAGTGTTCTACAAGAGAGAATACTAGAGCAGGAGTTTAATTAGTCTACAGGGCCAGGGACAGTCTGTGGATACGTGGCAGTGAAAGGAAATCTGGAGAAGGAGAAGGCATCAGGCAGAGTCCAGGAAGGGGCCCTGCAGGCCGGAGAATGGCCTCGACCAGGGCCTGAAGCTGGAAAGCTGAGAGCACTCCGGAAGACCAGACAGCCCGCTCCCTGTGGCCGGAGCCCCTCCAGCAATCCCAGGGGTGCTGGGTCACGGCCCTGTATCATCTGGGAGGGATTTGACATGTTTCAAGAATGTTACGCTGAAAAGTGATATTGTCCTGTTTATTAGTTTTTCAAATTATTCTGCCTGCTCTGTGTTAAACGTATATCCAGTTTTTAAAAACTATTTTTTTCATAACCATTCTATACGTAAGATAAGAAAAATAAAAACACCCATAAAAAGAAAAAAAAAAAAGACCATAACGTGGGTGTGGGTGTTGGCTCTCTGAGGTTAGAGTAGCCTGTACTCCATGGAAGAAATTTCCTGAAGCTCTGCAAAGGTACATCCACCCTTAGCTTAGGCCATAGCTGTGCTTCTGCCTAATAATAGCTCATAGCTCTTGAGTACTTAATATTTACCACACATATCATTACAAAATTTGTATGGATGTTTCTTTTTTTTTTTCTACTTTAAAAAATTAGATTCTTCCAGCAGCTTTATGCAGGGCGTGTCGTGATTATTCCCGCTTGACAATCTAGGGTTCTGACAGGCTTGCTGCGTCCCTGCTGGAAACCAGAATGGGCTCTGTCTGCCTGGAATCTGCACCTTGGGCTGTTGCTTCAGGGGGGTCTCCCGGCCCCCAGAGTGTCCCCCAGCTCCTAAACTGGCTTAAATAGTTTGGACCCACATAGTGTGGGCTTCAGGTCAAATGGTGGACCTTCAAAGAGAGCTTTTCTCTTGTATTTAGAAAGAGTACTTCAGTGTGTAAGGAGAAATTTCTGGAAAACATTATCAGGGTGGGGCTAGGGAACAACTTCTGTCAGCTTCTTCTGTCCGCTACTGCCTGGCCTCCCATGACAACTGATGTCTTAAAAAAGGATAACTTTTATTAGCGATGTTCACTCATAGCTTCAAGATTGGCTGAGCTGGGACTTTTAGGCTTCAGAGACCTCCACGGAGCCTCTGGTCCAGCCCTTTGTCTTCAGACTGGGGTAAACCTAACCGATCCACCCATCCATTAATGTGTGCAGGTACCTGGTAAGGTGTTTAGACTCTAGCTGTGAGGTAGCATTTAGGTTCAGGAAACAATTGGAGAATACTAGAGCATTTATTAGCTAGCAAAGTAAACATTCCTTCCAGGCCCAACACACACACACACACACACACACACACACACACACACACAACCCCAAACCATTTATAATTTTAAATTTTATAATAATTAGAAACCCACAGTGCAGCTACTGGCCAGCAGCTCCAACACACCCTGGGTG
>NW_017731359.1:6921440-6926464 GCF_001890085.2 Hipposideros armiger | reverse complement strand
ACACACACACACACACACACACACACACACACACACACAACCCCCAACAATTTATAATTTTAAATTTTATAATAATTAGAAAAATACAGACTGCAAACAGTGAATTTAAAAGGAACACAAGAACTTTCAAAAAGATACTTTTTAGGAAATATTTTTTTATGGCCCCCACAAGATCTCTTTTTGTATTCACTTGTGTGTGTTCACGCTCGTTTGCAGAGATCTCAAGCTGACAGATGGTTATTTCTTTGCACTTCTCTAAATTTTTCCTCTTTTTGTACAGAGTGGGTCTGGTGGACACATTAACATCAGTTCTTTGGGTGTTTACTTTTATAGAAAATATTTATATATGTTCAATTATAAAGCAATATCGACTCTAAAGAAAACAGGGAAACTATAGATGAGCAGAAACAAACATCTCAAAGCCCCATGTGCCAAATACAATAGATTTTACTATTATGGGAAATGATAATTTCTTCTACATCATCTTCTCTTTCATATTTTTTCTACTCAAATACAATGCTTGTTCATAAAATGAAATTTAAAAGAGTTTAAAAACAAAAAAGCAGCAGCTATTGGGTTGTCGGAAAAGTCATGATGCATTTTTGCAACGAAAAACATAGAAAAAATACAGCATGACTTTTCCAACAACCCAATAGTTAAAAATGCAAATAAAGCTCTTACAAGTATTGATATATTTGTCTTCTACCTCTAGGCATTGTTTAATGTAAACATTAAAGTACTATGTAGATGACTTTGAACATTTGGCCGCTTCTCATAACATTTATTTTTACATAGACACTGTTGCATGTTAGTACATAGTTTTTTTAAAATGTCATTTTAATTACTTCATATTCTTTCATCTAGTAGATGAACTAAGTAAGGGTTATTTAATCACTCTCCTATTGCTGAGAATTTTAAGTAGTTCCTAAGTTTACATATTTACAAATAATTCTATGATGATTATCTTTCTGTGGAAAGTTTGACTTTACCCATATATTACTTTCCAAGAGTAGATTAGCAGAAATGGAATTACTATGAAGAAAAGAATGAACATATTTAAATTCTAGAAAGAGATTTTCAAATTAATTAGTAAGTGGATTTTACAGCCTTGTGAAAGAGTGACTCTTGTTAGACTTCCAAATAAGTGCAGGATATTATTTTTTAAATTGCTCTTATTTTAAAAAGGTTAAAATGATGCAGATTTCATTGGCTATTTTTGATTATTAGTTGTTGAACTTGGCTTTCCACGTGCCTCTGTACCCTTATTTTTAGCTATATGTTATCTGTTTGTGTCCCTTCCCATTTGCGCATTAGGGTTTTATTGCTTCTATGTCAGCTTGCTTAAAATCTTTATATGCTAAAAATATCAGCTCTTTGTCTACTGTATGTATAGTGAGGTTTTTCTAACCATATCCTTGCTTTTATTTTTAGTAAACTTTATTTTTTCACAATAGCTTTAGATTTACAGAAAAATTATGATTATAGGGTTCTCATATATCCTTCAATGGGTTCTGAACCTAATTCCAGTGTATTGAGGTGTGGGGAATTCCCAAGCAATTCTCGGACACCAGCTGGGTGTCTTCAATTCAACTCATTTCTGGTACTATCTAGCCAGAGATATCATCAGATACCACAGGGTAAGGGCTCAATTCTACAAGTCTGCCCACCCCCCACTTCAGATGCCAATCACAAGCCCAGTCATCCTTGCTTCTGACCTACAGGCTATCATTGGGAGGTTTCAACAAACAGAATTCTCCCTTAGTTGGATTGATTTGCTAGAGCAGCTCACAGTACTCAGAGAAAGATTTTACTCACTAGATCACTGGTTTATTATAAAAGAATATAATTCAAGAATGGCCAGATGGAAGAGATGCACAGGGCAAGGTATGGGGAAGGAACATAGAGCTTCCATGCCCTCTCTGAGAGCATCATTGTCCCCAAATCTCCATGTGTTCACCAACCCAGGTGCTCTCTGAACCCTGTCCTTTTTGGGTTTTTATGGAGGCTTCATTACATAGACACGATGGATTCAATTAGTGATCACTGGTGACTGATTCAACCTCCAGCCCCCCTCCCCTTCCCAGAAATCAGGGAGTGCAACTGAAGGTTCCATTCCTCTATTCATGGTTGGTTCCCCTGGTAACTAGTCTCCATTCTTAGGCACTTTCCCAAAATCACCGTGTTAACATAAACCCAGTTGTGATGGAAAGGGGCTTGTTATGACTAACAAGACACCCATTTCACCTTTATGGCTCTGCAGTGATTTTGAAATTGAGGACTAGACAGCAAATATTATGAGACGAGATGCTCTCATTGCTCTTAGGGCTCAGGAAATTCCAAGGGTTTTGGCAGCTGTGATCCAGGAACTATGGCTAAACACCAAATGTATATGAGAACTATATGTTGGTCATCTTTATGACCAAATTTATATTTCTTATAAATCACAACATCGCAGTCCTTCATCTTCATCAATTATTAGTGTCTTACATTAGTATGGTATATTTGTCACACTTAATGAATCAATATTGATATATTATTATTAACTAAAGCGCATACTTCATTCACAACTCCTTAGTTTTTCCCTAATATCTCTTTTCTCTTTCAGCATCCCATTTAGGATACCTCATTACATTTAGTCATCGCGCCTTCTTAGGCTTCTCCTGGCTGTGACAGTTGCTCAGACTTTCCTTGATTCTGATGATCTTGAATATTGAGAAGCTATCTCATATGTTTTCTAAAATGTTGCTCAATTTTTATTTGTCTGATTTTTTCTCATGATCATACTGGAGTTATGGATTTGGGGGAGGAAGAATACAGAGGAAATGTTCCATTTTTATCATATCAAATGAAGGATTCATACTATTAACATGACTCAACTTATCACTGTTGATGTTGACCTTGATCACCCAGATGAGGTATTGTTTGCCAGGTGTCTCCTCTGTCACAGTACTATCCCTTTCTATGCTGTACTTGAGGGAAGGAAGTCACTACTCAGTTCACACTTAAGGAGAGGAGAGTTATGCTTCATTACCTCCTTGAGGGTGGAATATCTCCATAAATTAATTTGAAATTGTTATGCAGGGGACATTTATCTCTCCTTTCTATATATTTATTTATTGAATCATTTATTTATAACAGTATGAACTCATGGACCTTTATTTTATACTTGGGTTGTAATGTAATACTACTTTGTTTATTTGGTTGCTGAGATTGGCCATTGGAAGCTTTCAGTTGGCTCCTGTATCCTTTTGACATAGTCCCATCATTGTGGGTTTTCTTGCATTTTGACTTTGGCTGCCTGTCTCTATCCATGCCTATGAATGCAATGGCTGTAATGTATGTAGAAATTTTGTGTGTGGGCATGTATGTGTGTTTTAAATTGTCATCTTATTTATGTTGATGATGATTTAGATAGATAAATCATGTAAGAAAGCCTGAAACAATAAGACTTCAATTTTATTTGATGGGGAAAACTCCTTTCCTTGAAATCAGACAGACCTAGGTTTTAAAATCACTATAAGAGATTATTACATTAACGGCCCTCAGTAAATCATGGTTCCTAAACTCCATGCCTTGTGAAGATCACTTATCCCAACAGATTGACTCTAGGCTTGACAATGTGAATTTCTTTGGCTAATGGGGTGTAAGCTAACTTGACATAAGAAAGGCTTGATAAACACTTGAGCACAAATTTGCACTCTTGGAATTCTGTTTACCATTATATAAGAAATGAGGGCCATCCTACTGGAAAGGACATGTGAAAGAGACCTGCACCTCAGCTGACAGCCCCAGCTTGGCATGTAAATGCATCTACTAGACTTGCAACAGCTACACTCACTTGGACCCCCTGATAACTGCACACACATGCATGACCCGAGCAGAGTCTACTATAATAGAAGAACTGCTCAACCTAAGCTCAGCTCGAAATGCAAAACTATGAGCAAATAAATTGTTGTTTGTAATCTAACATATTTGGGATAGTTTGTTAGGTTCATATGATGCCAGACATGAGTTTCAAACCCATGTGGATAGTGAATATTAGTTTTGGTAATGTCAACTTTTTTTTTCCTGCCTGAACTTCAGTTATCCACCCCTGGATGGTAATAATAGTACCTACTCTGGCTCATCTAATTGAATATTACACCAAATGAGGTCATGCTTAGCAAGTGTCCCACCCGGTGTTGGAATACAGAACTCGCCAAAGCTTCCTCTGCCTCAGTCATTTGACTAAAGCAAAGTCACTAGAATATTCCTCCCTTTCTCTAACATGATGCTAGCTAAGTCAGAGTCCCTTTGCAACAAAGAACACTGCAAATTAGTTTTGTCCAATGAAGTTAAAAGGGGGTCATGAACCAATGCCTCATCCATAAAAACTGCTCCCCTGGTGAGTGTTAGACATTCCAACATGGTCTTTCAATGCCATTTATATTTAGACTTATATAAGCATTTGACTTTAGAAATAAAATGAAGCCAAACCTAGCATTGTCTCCTCATTCCCAGCACCTAGAAGGAATCCTGAGTGCTAAGCTTTGTAGTTTTCATGTGAGAATATAAACATGTGCCTTGGAAACAGGGGTCTGTGAGCATGGCATGGGGAAGTCAGACATTGCAGAGGAGCTTATTTGACAGGGAAATATGGGCAGAGACTTAGCATTTCCTTCTTTTGCTGGACGGCAAGTTACCTAGATACTTTCTACGTTTAGTTTCGGTCGAGCAACAGCATTTAAGACCGAGGCTGGACTGGTACACTGTCATCATTGATTTACCCCCAGTCTTTTCTCTCTATCAACCTATTAGATGTCACTGCATCCAAGTTGACTAATTGAACACAGTGGGTTAAGGATCACAACATGTTGGGAAGATGGTGTTCAAACTCTGAACCATTAACGAAGTAATTATTTAAATGATCTGAGTCTCAGTGTTTGTTCGTCTGCCAAGGTGAGGTTAGGCAGCTTTATTTCTTAAATTTCATTTAGGGTCTTAACATGTACATATGGTGCACACACACACACACACACACACAC
>NW_017731359.1:6882934-6919939 GCF_001890085.2 Hipposideros armiger | reverse complement strand
CTCTCTCTCTCTCTCTCTCTCTCTCTCTCTCTCTCTCTCTCTCTCTCTCTCAATACATACATATATATCTCAAAATAATTACCACAATAAGATTAGTTAACACCTCCATCGCCTCACATAATTAACATTATTATTTTGATGATACTATTTAAGACTTACTCTCTTAACAACTTTCGAGTATGTAATGTCGTCGTCCCCCCCGCCCGCCCCCAGCCCTTTTTCCCTTTTCACTCTCCTGCCTGTGTCCAGAGGCCACCTTACGTTGCTCCGTGATGGTGGCACAGTGCAGAGGCGGGGGCCATGAAATCCCAAGAGAAAAACCTATCTCTGTGGTCAGATAACCTATTCTGTGAAAGCAATATGTGCGAGGGGAAGACACACTGTTTTATTATTTTTATCTCTAGTTCTCTCTCACTGCTTGGCACCAAGGTCAGTCCAGGTGTGTGAAAATGGCCAACAGCAGATAAGCTCTGAGAAAAACATTTCCTTCAGGTCAGAGAAACAGGAACAGGGAAAGGGGACTCTTGAGAGCTGGAGAATATAGAGGAGTCCTAGAGAGAATAAAGCTGGAGAAAGGGGCCCCCTAATTCTGGGACCACACATCCCAGACTCACCCCTGAGCTGCACATGCACAAAACAGACCCAAAGAAGGGTACCGTGGCTTTGGGAACTGAACTAGAATGTGTACCATCACCCACATCTGGTGACTGTACGGCCACACTGACTTCTGAGCAGCACATGGACAGATGAGGTACATGGAATGAACATAGCAACGATGTGGGAAGCTGCATTGTTACTGGAACCTCTGCCCAGAGAATGCGAGACAGAACTTGTGATCTGCACCTTCCCAAGCCTGCTCAAACAAACAAAATAACATCAACAGTCACCAGAAGATGCTAAAAGCAATCAGGATCTCACAACATATTTATCCTGTCTAGGATACGATCCTAAATGAATTGCATGAAAGGAACCAGAAAATCGTGAGTCATTTTCAATGTAGACATTGGCACACGGTATACGGTCTACGGGCCAAATCTGCTCCACCACCTGATTCAGTAGGGCTCATCGGGTCAAAAGAGGTTTTACATTTATAAACAGTTGGAAAAAAAATCAGAAGGATATTTGAAAAATGTTAAAATTTTATGTTATTCAAATTTTAGTGTCCATAAGGACAGTTTTATTGGAATAGGGCCATGTCCATTCATTTCTCTATTGTCTATCGCAGCTTTCATGCTGCAGTTTCAGAGACTGTCTAGCTAAGCCACAAAGCCTAAAACAATTAGTGTCTGATTCTTACAGGAAAAAAATAAATGTTCTGACTCCTGCTAAGGAAAAGCACATGCCAAGCAAATATAAAATTTTGAGATGACCTAGGTGGAACTATCAAGCAAAGATTTTAATGTGGATATTATAACCACAGTCAGTACAATAAGAATTAATACTCTTGAAATGAATGGAAAGATAGAAGTTCCCCAAAGAGAAATAAAAACTATAAAATCAAAACCAAATGGAAAAATACAGCCTCTGAAATAAACAATTTACTAGATGAACTCAATAGCTGAATGGAGATGAACTTGAAAACATAAAAATAAAATTATCCAAACAGAAGAGCACAGAGAAAAAGATTGGGGAAGGGAGGAAAAGAGGGTCTCAGAAACCTATGAGACAATGCAAACAAATAAATTCAGTATCCGTGCCATTGGCATCCTAGAGGAAAGGAGAAAGAGACTGGGGTGCAGAAAAAAAATTGAAGAAATAATGGCTGAAAACTTCCCAAATATGGTGAAAGAGATAAATTTATAGGTTCAAGAAGCTCAGAAATCTTCAAACAGGATAAACTCAAATAAAATTATACCCAGATGCATCAGAATAAAACTCATGAAAACCAAAAATAAAAGGAAGGGGTGGTACCAAATAGTTTATTAAAGCCTCAAGAAAAACTACATTGAATGATAAAGAGGTCAGTCACAGAGAGAGAAATTGAAATAAACAGTTGTAAGAAAATGTAAATATTGACACTTTGAATATTTTTTTGCATATGGTAGTTTTACCTGAGGAAAATAAAGGCCAGGAAGATTGAATGACTTAGCCAAATTAATTCTCAGACAAGTGCTCTCAAAAAATGAAAGGAAAGAAGGAAGGAAGGAAGGAAGGAAGGAAGGAAGGAAGGAAGGAAGGAAGGAAGGAAGGGAGGGAGGGAGGGAGGGAGAGGAAAGGAGAAAAAATAATAGTAATCCGTGTTGAGTGGTTGGAGTTAGTAGGGAACTTAGCACTATTATTATCATGTTTTTTTCTCAGGGGGAAGAAGCAAATGGTGCTTTTCAATGAGATGAAGTATTTTAGGAGAATGCAGTGCTCACTGAAGCATCTCAGTCAGGGACTTGGGACATCCAGGTGTCCACTGGGCAGTGGAAAGGACCACAGAGATGTGGCAAATGCTGGAAAGCAAATGTGAAGGGAGCCAGTGAGATATATTGCTTACTTGGAGATTTTTTGCTGAAGTTTTGGTTAAAAGGGCAGAGGTAGAGGGCAGTGCCTTTTTTACACAAAGATAAAACTATTGGAAAGTCCAATCTCAAGATAACTCATTTCTGTGCCAGGAAAATCAGACAAATTGCTTGTTGATATTGTGTAGCCAGAAAAAGAATAGTGAAGCAATAGATTCTTGGCTGAACTCACAAAAGCTTTGGCAGATTATCAGCATGGCTTCTTGTCCATGTCTTCCTCTTCCTCCTTCTCTCTCTTTTACCTCTCTCTCTCTCTCTCTCTCTCTCTCTCTCTCTCTCTCTTCCCCTCTCCCCCATACGACTGCGTACACACACACACACACACACACACACACTTTAATGAGGCTTCAGGGGGGTGGGCTTTAATCTTTATACCCCTTGGGAACTCTGACATGCCAGAGGCGTCCAGAAGGAATCTAGATTTCATGAGGGCTTGCTACATCTTCTTGAAGACATGTCAAAGAAGCTCTTGAAACTACAATACTATTCAGGACTTAAAACTTTAGGGCTCTGTGACATGAGCACTGGACAGTCCCCTGGGCTCAAGATAATGAAAGAAAGAGAGAGAGGAGAAATTCTATCTGGGAAAAGTATTCTGAGATCCTGAGATTCACCCTAAGACACAGAGTTGCATTCTTGTCAAGGTCCCAGGCTATATGTCAGGATATAAAGATTCAATCGACTTCTGGTTAAAACCCAGTCATTTATCTAATTTTCTTAGGAAGGGTGAGCAGGAAACCTGAAAGAACATGGTCACTCGTTGATGGGACAAACTTCCAACGGCAGTGAGGAAACGGCCTCTTCAGGCACAGCCAGGTCAGCATTAACAGCCCCGGGTGCAGCAAGGTGGTCATCAGTCGCCACTGGAGTCGCTGGGGGGCCGCCACCGCTCTGAACAGAGTGAGCAAGAATAGAATGAGTAACAACTGGCAGACATCTTTACGTGCAGTCAGACAGAATGCTCCAGGATTCTCAGGATGCTTTCCGGATGACAGACGGGGCGTGGCATCCTTGTGACCCCTGAGACTTGTCTTTGAGCAGACGGAGTATAAACCACCATTTGTAGCCCTGTGATAAATCATAGACCCCCATTCTTGCGGCTGCTGTGATCTAGAAAAGGAAGGGCCATATCTGTGTCATTGTTCCCTGCAAAGAATAACTAAAACAGCATACCTTATGGAATGTACAGATATTTTGAACAAGACCCGCATTTCAGAAAAGTCCCAGCAACCTCTGGTGTTTTCCAAACCTGGCTTGATCTGGTCTAATCTCTCTGCATCTGACATTTTTCTTTGTTCTGTCTTACTGTCTCCAGACTCAATATTAAAAAATATTGTTTAAAAAAAATGAAATGGATGGCTGACATCGAAAAGAAAGACCCCAGGCAGTTTCTTGTGAAGGACTATAGAGCCCCATGGATTGTTTTGAAAGCTCTGCTGCTCTGGCCCTTTGAGACACCAATTGGGAGGGGGGAAGGTGATATAAAACTGATTAGAATTCGGCAGGAGAAAAAAAAAAACCCTGGCAGATAATCAGGCAGATTCTATTTATATCGACTTGGCAAAAAAGACTTCTTTCTCCAGTTTTGTTCTGATTTCCACTTTTATTTTATCATCATCATCATAATCATCATCATCATCATCATCATTATTATTGTTATTGTTATTATTTCAGAGAGCTGAGCTGGAAGGATGTGCCTTAAGTAATAGTTATAAGAACATCACAAGACGTTCCTCTAGGTCACTTCCAGTGAGACGAGCCTATATAATTGTTCTGTTAATAGTGTTTTGAGAGATGCGACTCAAGAAGAAACAAATCTAAAAATTATTAGGCAGGATTACTTGACGATTAGAATATGTTCATTCATTCTAACGGGGTGATCAGCTTCAAAGGAACTTTGCAGATGTGCGGTGCCGTTTCCCTGGTTGTGTGCTCAGCGTTGATTAAGGAAGATCAGGCTCCATGTCCTGCGAGGGAAGATGCGTTCCACGCAATTACAGGAGCCACTGGGAATGAAGAGGCCCCAGCAGACAGCTTAAGCAAAGGGGAAGGGTGATTCTAGGGAACCCACTGGTGAATCAGCCGCATGAGCACAGGCGGCAGCGCTGGTGATGGGCGGAGGAGAACCAGGAATCCCGTTCTAAGTCCCAACTCCGAAAAACAGGACCGTCAGCAGTCCTTTCTGTAAAATAAATGACGTGCCAGGGCTTCCATCTGATAAATTATGAAATGCCTTCCTCTCTCTTCTTCTCTCCATATACTCCTCCCCCACTCTTTATTCCCATTAACTTGTGAACGTGTTTCTGACAAAGGGATCAGTAGAGATGGGAGTGTTAATTTATTTAAGGTCATCCCAGGGAACATTATTCCTGGTGTGTGAGTGAGCTGAATGGGTGTGCATAGAGCAAGTCACCTTCTGGAGCCTAGTAGCCATCATCATAGGAATTTTTCAGAGGCTTATCTTAATTCATTTCAGCAGGTTTCTTTGTTCTCCATTAATACATGGAGTCACAAACTCCTGACTTCTTTCCTTTCAATTGAAACCAACTTACTGAATATTAATTAGCTATTGCTCTGTGCCAGGTAATAGTTGCTGCTAAAAGAGAAGCAAATAAGGCAGGGTGTGCTCTCAAGAAGTGTAGTCTAAATGGAAGACAGGCATCCAAAGACATTGTCATGCCAAGTGATAAGTATAGTCTTCGAGGAAGGTATATGCACAGAAAAGAAACATTAGCTGTATGTGGTGATGGGATTACTCCATGGAAGCTTTTTCAGTGCTTAAAATTTAAGCTCATGTTTGAATAAGTGAATAGGTTTGTTTGCATTTTTAACAAAGGGGAAAGTATGGCACTCCAGGAAGCAACAATCACATTTGCAAGCCGTGGAAGTGGTAAAGGCTGGTGTGTTCTAAAAAAATCTAAGGAGTTTGGTATTGGTAGAGCATACAGTTGTGTGTTGGGAAGTAAGTAATGAAGTGCAGCTCTTTAGAAAGCCAGCAGCCAATCAGGACCTTCTCCATAGAGAGCAGAAAAGAATTGACTTCATGCATCTTCCTGTTAATCTCTGAGATTATCAAAGATAAGGAGCAAGGTGGGTCAAGAAGTCCTCAGCCTCTAGAACTTCTGTCACTTTCCCATGCATGTCAATCGCTGTTTGTTCCCTCAAAACAATCATGCAGCCTTTAAATAAATATGAGTCTTTGAGCTTTTTTCTTCAAGAGAAGTAAGAAATAGAGGCACTGGGGAGATCCTATACAGGCTGAGGCATAGACTTTCCTGGGGGAGAACGGATCAAGGTGGCTACGGAAAAAGGTGCAGCCAGGGTCTTAGGGTGAAACCTCATCAGAGGGAGAGAACGAGTGGTGTGTGTGAAACTTCTGTTTGGAACTGAGAAGGGGCCTGGGGCTGTGGGGCAGAAGGGTTACCAAGAAGGGCTATTTTCCCTCACATATAGGTCAGGCCAAAGCCTGCCTTTTTCAATTGGAGCAGCAAGTCTTCAACCCCCAGGAGAGAACGTGAGGCCCGATTCAACACTGCACCCCAAAGTCTGGAACTATTAACAGGCATGTGATTCTCTGATCTTGGAGATAAACGATACTGTCTCGGAAATCATATCTAAGAATGGCGGAGGTTTATTTATTTTGATAGTCAAGAGAATCAGCCATTTTGGAAGCAAAGTAAAAATATACAATGTATTTTTTTGAAAGCAAAATGAATATCTCAGAAGATAAAAATGGAATGCAACACAAAAGCATATAGCCAGAGTCATTGAATCCTGGTAATGAAATACAGGGTAGAGGCCAGATCTAAATACTGCTGAAGAAATCGAACCCTCTCCAGCGTCCCCCTTATGAGTGGAGGCAGCAGAGTATGATGGGTACATACTATATGGAGAGTTGGGATGCTTTATCTGCAAAATGGGGTACCAGTGCTTACCACATGAGGATCTGTTTACTGAAAGCATCTTCCTTCTCAAATATCTGACACCCAGTAACATGTCCATATATATGCCTTCTGAATAACAGCTGAAGAATGTGCAATAGCTAATGGGTTGTGGGGGTGCTGCAGAGTATCAACTTCATGAAATTGATCCCTATTTATGTAAACTCACAATGCTGGAATTGATCATTTGATTTCAGCAAGATGCTCTGGAGGTGTGGGGTGTTGGATATCTGTTGGATAATGACCGTGTGCTGGGGATAGTGCAGGGACTCAGTATAGAGAATCCTCTCTCTTTTTGACATCGGCATTGAGATGTACATTTATTCTAGCCTCACAGAAGAGGAAACTGAGGCTAAGTAATTTGTCCAAGCTCCCACTGCTACTAATCGGCAAGGAAAAAACTAATACCTAGGTCTGTCTCATGTCAAATATCATGTTCTTCTCCATAACGGTGCTGGAACAACTGGCTGTCCATATGCAAAAGAATCAAGCTGGACCCCTGCTTCACACCATATGCAAAAAATTAACTCAAAATGGATCATAAACTTAAACATCAGAGCCAAAACTGTAAAAATCTTAGAAGAAAACATGAGGCAATTCCTCTTCATGACTTAGGGTGAGGCAAGGTTTCTTAGGTATGACATTAAAAGCAAAAGTAACAACAAAAAAAGTTAATAAATTGGATGACGTCAACATTAGAAAAGTTTATGCTGCAAAAGATACCATTAAGTAAGTGAAAAGACAACTATGACTCAGTAATAAAAAGACAAGTTATGGAGAAATTGAGCAAAGGATTTGAATAGACATTTCTCCGAAAATGTAGATAAATGACTAATAAACACTTGAAAAAGATGTTCAGCATTCCTGATCACTAGGGAAATAGAAATCAAAGTTATGAGATACACCTTCATATCCATTTGGCTAAAACCAAAAGGGCAGGTAACCAGTATTGGTGAGCATATGGAGAAATTGGAACCTTCCATTTTTCTTGTCTGTAAAGTGGAAATCACCTCATAGGACTGTAATGAGGATTCCATAGGCGACATGCTTAGCGCAGTACCTGATATACATTCTCCCATTTGGCTAAAAGGATCCAGACTTAGTCATGACCGTCATTTTCTAACACCTGCCACCAACACTTCCCCCTAAACAGCAGCCCTGGTGTGTTATGACTTTGTTTATTGTTGCTCCTTTGTGTTGCCATGTGTGTGACACTCAGTGAAACAGCAGAATATACTGGGAAGAGCATGGACTTGGTCAAGATAGAAATAGGTTCAAAATCTGATGATGCCACAATAGCCTATTTGTTCACCCCCCCCAACCTTCGGTTTTATTAATTGATAAATAACAGTGTCTTCCTAGAAAGGTGGTTACGAAGATAAAACGCCATGATCTGTGCTAATATGGAGAACACCAAGCACAGTACTTGGCACTGAATAGGCGCTCAGCCAGTATGAGCTACCTTCTCTTCCCTTTCTTGTTTTCAGCCTCAATAAAATAAAATGATCTAATAAGAGAACAAAAATGCACTTGACGCGAAGGAGAGAAAAATCACCCAGGCTGATGGTTTTCTCTGCCAGAGAGATCATACTCAGAGCTTTCCTAAATGACTCCAATTAAGAGGTAGTTTTTAAAGGCACAAACATGTACGCTGTTTTTTATTCCCTCTTTCTCCAGTGATCAGGTTAGACAGAAAGAAACAGACAGACTACTTCAATTTCCCCTAGAATTTCATGAAAAATGTAGAACTCCAACCACTCCTGCTCCCCAAATTGGCATTTATTAGAGTTATAAGGAGAGTTTGCAAGCGAGAACGCTATCAAAAATATGCACGAGCCTCTTGGAGAGTTACTTCCTGCAAGTGATGATGTCTTACTGCCAGTCTTTGAAAGACATATCAAAAAGGTAATGCGAGTTGAAGCTTAAGATTTCTCAACATGTCCATTTGAGTTACAAAGGATTTTTATGCTCCATTTCAGACATTATTTAAACATTGTTATTCCTGCAAACATGCCACACAGAGATAAGGGTTTTGCTCTGAACCACATCGAAATGCAGATTGGTCTAGAAAGGCAGTTTCAGAGTGCCTCCTTGGAGGTAACTGTTTATTAAGCCTTGGAGGAATTTCAATTGCAAACCCTCCGTGGAAGGAGGGGAGCAGTAAGATTTGCAATATTCCCCTTAATCATGTGATTTGCACAACACTGGTACGGTTATAATCTAAATAAAGTTTCTGGAGCCATCAGGGCATTCTACTGTAGCTGCTTCATTTAATCTAATGGTCCACATTTAGGTAATTTCCATGCATTTTAATCTATTTAATGATCACCTTTCTTAGGTGATTTATAGCAGCTGGATGTCTGGGGCTCTGGTACCTAGGAGCCATGCACTGTACGATAAACCAGGAGAAACTACTACTGGAAGATGCATGTTTTATGTAGATCTGCCCTCATTAAACGCCACAATGATACCTGCGGAGGATGTGTATCTGCCCCAGGAGATTTAGTAATGGGCATTGTATAGGCACCCAAAGGACAGAATTGGTCTTAGGCTATTTTGCTCAATAATGTAGAACACACCAAAATACTGGACCCTTTAGTGGAACAGATGGACACTTACTTACAGATCATTTCCCTAGATCAGGGTACCCCAGCATGTCCTGTGAAGATGAACAAATACAGTCACCCCCACACACACACACGCTGTTGGAGAGTTAGGGCTGACTCTATTAATTCCTTCAAGACTCTGAGAAGGCCTAACATCCTATAGAACATACTTCAGGAAAGAGAACTTTAGTCTATATCCAATATCAGTTTTTCTTTGGAAAAATAAAGCATAAATTTGGAGACAGACACATCTGAGCTTCCGTCTGGCACTTGCAAGCATTCCAGTCTCACATCATGAGTTATTACAGCTCTCAGAGCTTTGTTTTTAACTTTTGGGAACCGAGGATAACACCATCTACCTTGTAGGATTACTGTGATATATATGCAAATATATGCAAAATGGTTAGAGGAGTACCCAGCACATAGTAGGTTTTAATCCATATGAGCTCCTTTCTTCTCTCCACTCTATTTCTAGTCTCTAAAAGGCTAGAAATATAACCAGGAATAAGACGGCTCCTGCTTTTGCAGCATCTTAGATTTTTTCCAAATAACAGTCTGGTCTCTGTTTCAGATGGTTCTCTGGGCAGACATTTTGGGAAACCAATAACAGAGATCTCACCTTAAATGAGCACTTACTATAGGTCATATGATGCATGTTGCTGTATCTCATTTAATCATCATAGTAATTCCATAAAGTGAGTATTTCAGATGAGAAAACTGCATCTACTCGATGTATGTAACTGTCTGAATTCACACAGCCAGTGCTGGAGATGGAAGAAATGCACCCAGTATTGTCTCATTAAAAAGAGCTTGTTCTTAGCAACCACTAGGTTATTACTTGTCACTAAGAACTTGTTCTTAACCTTCCCAGTATGGAATCAATGAGCAGTCATAGGGACTTCAAGAGAAGGAGGGAAAAGAAAAATAGGTAGAGAGATCATTAAAAGGCAAACTTCACAGAGCCAGAATGTGAATGAGACTTGGAGCAATTGGAGCATGTGTAGATACCAAAGAGACCCTCAGGTGATTTTGTGGTTTCCACTGTTTGGCAGAATTCTACAAAATGTTGTGACTTTGTCAGAGCCTGGCAAATGGCATGCCTCATTAGCCAATGTAAACTTCAAAGTGATTAGTATAGATTAAAATACTATTCTATTTGCCAAGATCTTGTCCATCCAGTGTATACAGTAATCCTCCCTTATCTGTGGTTTTGCTTTGTGCTGTTTCAGTTACCTGCGGTCAACCATGGTCCAAAAACATTAAATGGATAATTCCAGAGGAAAACAATTCATAAGTTTTAAATTGCATGACATTCTGAGTAGTGTGATGAAATCTCACACCATCCTGCTTCATCCCACCCAGGACGTGAATCACCCCTTATTCATGTCTCCACCCTGCACAGGCTCCCTGCCCGTTAGTCACTTAGGAGGCATCTCAGTTATCAGATCAGCTGTTGTGGTATTGCAGTGCTTGTGTTCAAGTCACCCTTATTTTTAGTTAATAATGGCTCCAAAGTGCAAAGGTAGCGATGCTACCAATTCGGGTATGCCAAAGAGAAACCATGAAGTGCTTTCTCTAAGTGACAAGGTATGTATGTATGGGGGGAAAATAGTATATATAGGGTTTGGTACTATCTGTAGTTTCAGGCATCTATTGGGGGGCCTTGGAACGTATCCCCCACAGATAAAGGGGACAAATCTACAAGAAATGGTAGAAATTTCCCTAGACTTCTGTCCCAATGACCTCAAACAATTCTATCATTTCTTTTGGAGTTTGTGGGCTATAACTTAGATTGTCTGTGAAACACCGTTAGTGAAGATGAGAGGGTTTTAAGAGCTTAATTAACTTCAAAAAATAGTGAAGGTGATGATGAGGAAATATCTTGGTGACATACGTTTGACTTTAAGAGTAATTTTGAGTGAATAAAGAAAAGCCTTTGAGGACATTGAGTTCAAATAATCTAAAACAGCGATGAAATACTTATTTCTGAATATTTAGAGTGCTGTCATGTTAAACAGGCAAGAAATCAGTACTTTTAAGCATCTTTACTCATAACTATAATGGTTAGGAAATAACTTGGAAAGTTGATTTACATAAGTATACTTATGATCATCTTCTCTACTTAATGAATTAACATATGTTCATTCAACTTCTATCTGTCATGTACTTACTAATGACTGAAATTGGGATGGACAAAGTGATAAAGTGCTGAATGAGACCTGGACTTCTACTGCCTAGAGCTCACTGACAGAAAGAGATGCAAAAGTCATCCCAACTCAGTGACTTGCGCTCCAAGAGAAGACCAACTGTGTTGGGGGCCTAGACAGTAAAAGGATTTCTTTTTATACAATAGAAGAAGACGATTTGGATTAAAAGGGGATTTCCAACAGGAGGTGATACTCAGGTTAAATGTTGAGGAAGAGTAGGATTTGAACCGGGAGATGGTGGGCGAAGAGAATGCAGAACAGAGGGACCCCTGAGAGCAGAGCCAAGAAGGTGTGAGGCAGCTGGATGTGTTCCTAGAAGCACAGCCATGTTGGGGATGGCGGTGGGGGAGGGGACCTTGCATGAGCTGAAACTGCTGGGTGAGGCAGGATGCAGTCCTCATGGGCTTCAAAGGCCATGTGTAGGACTTTGGATATTGTTCCCCGGGGAACAGGAAGCCATAAAGGACTTGAGCAGGACAAGAAGGGATACATATCACCTGGAAGACCACCTCAGCATCTCCATGGGGAAGATTCTGTGATTACGTAAACCATCTTGGGAGACATAAAGACATTACAGAATAGTCAGAAAGGGCCCCTCAGGCACCCCGATAAATCTGCAGCCATCCTCACTGAGAACCTGCCCCATAGGAAGAATGATTTAGCCCCTCCATTCAGTAAGGGACAGAATCCTCATATAAAAATTTTTCATCCCATCTCAGATCCTTGAGTAAACTTTTGAATCACATTGTATAAAATAGTATGGCTTAGGCAAACTGTGACTTCTACATATTTCACAAGGTATATTTTGTACAGTCAGAAGTTCAAGATTCAAAGAGGCAGCAAAGACAATTTAATTTGATCTTTCAGCTGATGCTTGAATCACTTCTATAAAATTCCTGTCACGGGTTGCTCAGTTTCTATGTATAGGGGCAAGGAACGCACTGCATGCCCAAATAAAACTATTCATCAGACTGATGGGGACACAGGAGGCACTGGGACAGGGCAATGGGAAAGTGGGTGTTGAGCCCGTGGATGTGGCTGGAGGCAGGAGTCTGGTGTGGGAGGGGCAGGGGAAGTGTATCCAGGTGGCTGAGTGACCACTGTGCTTGGCGCTTGGTCGGGAAACTTGCGGAGACCTCAGTTAGTGGGGAAGGGTTGTGTCTACAGGCAGGAAACACATTCTGAGCATCATGTCACCAGGATTCAGATGCATAAGCCAGACCAGGGGGCGGCAGACTTTTGAGACGGAAGAGCCAATCCTGTCCCTCACAACAATGTAAAAATTATCCGAGAGCCATAAAGCAAATGAAATCACCATTATGTGAATAATATCCTTTTAAAATTTTATAAATAAAACTATGATAAGTTTACTTTCATTTTCAATTTTACTTCAGAGCCACATGTACGTACCCGAAGAGCCGCACGTGGCTCGCGAGCCACAGTTTGCTGAGCTAGAAAGTAAAGCAGTGGGGCTAAGTGTTAGGACTCAGGGGCTGGTAGCATCAAAATATCTGAAGCGCCAGGCCAAGGTTGGCGGGCTGTGATTGCAGTTGATCGCGGGTCGAGTTTGCACATATCGGACAGGTTAAGGAAAGGCTTAGGAAACAGACCATAAAGTGTGACAATCTTTGGAGCCTGGTTTTATGAATGAGGTCAATGGAGTGAAGGAGACGTGGAGTTTCAAAGAACCAGAGACAGGAAGGCGTATGTGGAAGCAGGTATAGCTTTAGTCGCCTTTCAACATTTGGTCAGTGGCTCCTTATGCAACACACTGTGCTAGGCGCTGCGGCTACTGCTGTGAGCAGGACACACTCAGCCTTCACCTGGAGGGAGCGTCCAGTGTTCCCTGCCTATACCAAGCCCCATGGCTGATACTGAGCCGCCTGAGGACTTGGTCTAACTTTAAACTCCACCGTGAATTCTTTCTATGTGGAGGCCCTTCTCCTTTTTCTTCTGCTGCTTTAATTTTGAACATGTTTAATACGTTGGACAAAAATGAGCTGTCTGATCATATGGAGGAAGTGCATTTTAGCAGTGGGGGTGGGGTGGGGTGGGCTTACACATGCTGCAGGGAGGGTGGGGAGCAAAGAACATCCCTGAACTGATCTTTTTAGGAAATTGCAGAATGAAAAACAAAGGACAGATTTTCAAACTAGATTTCCTGTCTGAGAGAACATCCTGAGACATCGCTATTAGTCATAGATACATAATTTAAGGGTTCAAAAGAAGTGTCAGAAAACAATTTTCATGCCAATTTTTCAAACTCAAAATGGAAGGATGAAAAATATAGGAGACACTGAGGTTGTGAATGTGCATATTTTTCAAGCTTAATGCCCCGATGTAGCAATTATAAAAATCTGGTAATTGGACAGTTACTTTGTCAGGATACCTGACTGCTTAAATCAACTTTTCAGGTGAGGGTATGGGAGCTTGGTTTTGAGCATAAACTCATTAAATAAGTTTTTTTTTAAAAGCATATTTAGCACAGGAAAACCAGATTCTTCTCCAAAGAAAACCTCAGAGAAAAACTAAGATTGAAGCAGCTCAACTTATCTCTTCTCTCCCTCTCTCCCTCTCTTCCTCTCTCTCTCTCTCTCTACACACACACACACACACACACACACACACACACGCACACACACACACGCACACACACACACACACGCACACACGCGCACATACACACAGGAACATATTCTCAGAACTATTTTGGCTTTGCTAGCATTAACTAGTCATTGAACATCACCCATGATGGGACACAAAATAATAGAATATTTGGAGATAGAAGGAAACTAAAAAGAGTAGTGAATATCCAACTCTAAGCTTCCACTTGAATAGCTACTGAGCACTTCAAACTCAACACCACGCCTCTCAAGCTTAACTCATGTTCTGCCATTGCAACTTCTCCACCTCCTGTTTTCCCAAACATGGTAAATGGTGCTACCATCTACCCATATGCACAGAGACCTGGTTCTCATCCTTTACACCAGAGTTCTTTCTCCGTGTGTGTGTGTGTGTGTGTGTGTGTGTGTGTTTTCATGTGGTTTTGCCATATAAATTCTTGGAATTCAGAAAATATCTGTTACACTATGCACTCATCAAGGAAGATTTTTTTTTCTTTGTTCTCCCCTCTCTTCAAATCAGTGTGTATGTTCTATCCAGCCCAGCTCCTGAATGGCCTTCCTAATCTTTCTACTTCTCCCCTCTCGACTTCTCCCACCATGTCCAAGGTGCCAGTGGGGCCAGTGCTGCAGCCATCAGTTACCACACATCCTCCTTCTTCCCACTGGAATCCATTTCCTCACACTATAGCTGCCCAACTAGCCTTTTAAGATGTAAATCTAATCGTGTCCCCCTACTCTGCCCCATTGCTTAAAAAACTATTAGTAGTTTCTCATTGCTGTTTGAAAAACAACCAACACCCTTAATGGACCTACATAGCCCTTCATGATAAGACCCCTTCCTTGTACGTCTCTTTCCTTCCGACCTGCAGTAGTGTCTGTTTTACTTATAGATCTTTCCATTTGCCATAGTCCTCCCGTCTTCAAGGCCTTCCCAGTGTCTTTCCTATTGCATGGAACTCTCCTATCCATTCCTTAAAACTTAAAGTGATTTTTGTATCATTTAGAAATCAAGGTTATATCCTCAGGAAGTTTTCTTAGACCCCCTAGACTAAATCAAGCCCCTGCTATAAGCCTCCTTGATATTACTTTTTTAAAAATATATATTTGTTCATTTTTAAATTATAGTTAACATGCAATATTATATTAGTTTCAGGTGTACAACATAGTGATTCCACATTCATATACCTTACAAAATGGTCACCACGATATGTCTAGTAACCACCTTTTAACATATAAAGTTATTATGATATTGACTATATTCTCTATGTTGTACATTATACCCTCATGACTTATTTTATAACTGGAAGTTTGTACCTCTTAATCCCCTTCACCTTTTTCACCCAACCTCTCATCCCCCTCCCCTCTGACAACCATCAGTTTGTTCTCTGTATCTATGTCTGTTTCTGTTTTGTTTTGTTTGTTCATTTCTTTTGTTTTTAGATTCCACATATAAGTGAAATCATATGGTATTAGCTTTTCTCTGTCTGACTTATTTCACTTAGCATAATACCTTCTAGGTCCATTCATGCTGTCACAAATGGCAAGATTTCATTCTTTTTTTATGGCTGAGTAATATTGCATTGTATATATGTACCACCTCTTCTTTATCTAGTCCTCTATTGATGGGCACTTAGATTGCTTCCGTATCTTGGCTATTGTAAATAATGCTGCAATGAACATCTGAGGTGTGATCAAGCAGTATGGTGAATGTTTAAATAACAGCAAAAAAATTATTACAGTCCTCTTTCATGTCTTCAGTTGCACTGTCATGGCTGCCTTGATGTCCTGAATTGATTCAAAATGTATTTCTTTCATGGTCATTTTGACTTTGGTGAAGAGCCAGGAGTCACACAGTGCCAGATCCAGTGAATAAGGTGGATGAGGACACACTGTAATATTTTTATTTGACAGAAATTGCCATACCAGAAGCGATATGTGACATGGAGTGTTGTCGTGATGGAGGATGATGTAAAGACACTCACGAAAGAGGACTTAACAGAACTGCTTCAGAAAGTGGCAAGGACAATGGGATAAGTGTGTTGGAAGTGAGGGTGAGTATTTATAGGGGGATTAATGGCAATGTGTCTTTTACTGTAATAATTTTTTTATTTAAACATTCACCATATTTTTCAATAACATCTCATATATCTTTTTTAATTAGTTATTTTGTTTGCTTCAGATGACTACCCAGAAGTGGAATTGCTGGGTCATAAGGTAGTTCTATTTTTAATTTTCTGAGGAACCTCCACACTGTTTTCCATAGTGGCTGCACCAATCTGCAATCCCACCAACAGTGCAGGAGGGTTCCCTTTTCTCCACATCCTCACCAACATTTTTATTTGTTGTCTTTTGGATAATGGCCATTCTAGCAGGCGTGAAGTGATAGCTCATTGTGGTTTTAATTTGCATTTCCTGATGATTAATGATGTTGAGCATCTTTTCATGTGTCTTCTGGCTCCTTCAGATCACTTTTATGATTGCTGTTGGAATTAATTTTTTAAACTATCCACCCTACTGGCACTATAGTTCCATAATGCAAGACAAGATGTGTCCTGTTAACCAATGAATCCCCAAAAAGCACTTGTCAAATGGGTCAATGAATTCCTTGGGTGATCTTTGATCTCTTGGAATCACATGGATTGTACTGATAAACCAGAGAGACCCAAAGTAATCTGAAGTTCTTAGCCTGGATCTCAGAAATCAAGTTCTCAAGCATAGATGAAGGAAAAGAAACTGAAGATTCTGGCTGATTGTAAATACAATTAAAATGAATTACAGCTCAGTGTAGCTGCTAAAGAAGTGATTTAGATCATGGACTTTGTAAAGAGAAGTAAGCTATCCAGAACAAGAAACATCACACTTCTGCTCCACTGGGCACTTGTGTAGGCTGTTCCTGAAATGTTTCAATCAGGCCTGGGACCTTGTACATTTGAACAGTCCAGAGGTGAGAGAAGAGGATGCTGAGGGGGACTGGAAACCATGGCAACCAGGAGGTGTTGTTGAAGTTGTTGGGGAATTTCTTGGGAACACTATTTAAAAATCTGAAGAACTCTCCTGCTTATAATGAAAATGTCTATGTGGCCTAAAAGACAAAGAGAGACAAGAGCCCATAGGCGAACTTTGGGTAGAGCCAGATGATGGCTCTTTACGTGGAGCATAATTTTGACTAACTATGCTGACTGTGATATATGTCCTGCCCCAACTGAAAGAACATTCTAGGAGTCAGTATTGTCTGCAGGTAGAATGGGCAAACCTGCAAAATTGTAGGATTTCTGTCACTTGACTTGGTCCAATATAGACTGGTGACCACAGGGTGCTGATCTTCAAGGTTTGCTGGGGATTGGCAGCGTGGTGGTACTCGCTTCCTGTTTCATTGGCATATATTTGAGAAGACACTGTATGCCTGGACTTGTGCTAGGCTTGTTCACAAATGCTGACATCTTTGTGCCACACCAAAGCTCCACAACATAGATATATACTTTTGTAATCCTGTTTTGCAGGGGGTGAAAGTGAGACATAGCAAGATCAGGGACTTCTTTAAAGTAGCAGTGATCGCAAAGGGTCCTTTCCAGGTTCGTTTTTTTAAAATTTCACAATCCTGCACCACTTTTTCAAAATGACACTTACAGGTTCTACTAGGGTTCATGTTCTCTAATTTGCTGTATGGGGCATGGCCAGTGCACTTAGAAACCCAACATCAATGACAGTCCCTTTCATGACTGAGCCAAAAAACAATGGTCTTCAAACTGGGTCATTTCTAATTGACCAAATGTAGCTGAGATGGCAGAGCATGAAGAAAGAAAGTAATAGTGGCCGAATGTGTGATGTGAGGCAGAATGGCTTTCTCATTTAATATTTTATTCATGTTGCTATGAGGTGAAAGGGCCAGACTTGGCAACTAGGGAGGTGATGACTCAGTCATTGAAGGGGAAACCTAGAAAATCATGATCCAAACTTCATTGTGTCCATAATTAGGCTAAAAATGAGAGCATACGGCAGCCAAGGGAAAACATGAACCGCAGATATTGGATTTCCAGTAGACAAAGTTGAAGAGGAATGAATATGTGAAGTAATATTGTAAGTGACGACAGAAAAGAAATGGATGGAGTTAATAACTTAATGCATCTGGAAAATAAGGGAGCTATGTAGTGATAAATAGAAGTAGAAGGAAATAAATGAATAAATAAAGCAAAGAATAAATGGTCAATAATGCAAGATACTAAAACCCTAAGCTGCCATGAAAGAGAATAAAAGTATGAGAGTGGATGTATAAAAAATAAAAAAAGCAACAACAGAATGCATGTGGCAAAAATGGGGATAAGAAATGTCTTGAAACAAGGTAAGAAATCTCTAACTAATTGGTGAAAGATGTGGAGCTCATAAAAAACCCTTATGAAATTAGTGTGGTAATAGGGTAGCTCCAAAGGCATTGGATATACATTCAAAGCAACCTAAGAGGTGTGTGTGTGTGTGTGTGTGTGTGCTGTTAAGTTGGCTCCAGCTGCCAGCAACCCTATGAATGAGTGACGTGCACCATGCCCTGTCCTCAACAGCCCTGCTCAGCTCCTGTAGACTCATGCATGGCTTCTTTTATGGAGGCCATCCATGGTGTAGTTGGTCTTCCTCTTTTCCTGCTGCCTCCTATTTTTCACAGCATTATTGTCGATTCCAAAGAACCCTGCCTTCTCATGAGGAGCCCAAAGTAGGACAGCTTCAGTGTTGTCATTTTCGCCTCCAGCGATGTTTCAGACTTCACCTGCCCTAAGACCCACGTGCTCATCTTCCTGGTGGCCCAGGGCATCCACAGAGCTCTCCTCCAACACTATATTCAGATGCATCTATTTATTTTTCCTCTCAGCCTTCTTGGTTATCCAGCTTTTGCATCCGTACATAGTGATTGGGAATATGAAGGTGTGGATGATCTCGGCCTTGGTCTCGAATGACACAGCTTTGCTCTTGGTGGTCTTTCCTCATTCTTTCATTGCTGCCCTTCTGAGTCGCAGCCTCCTCTTGATTTCTTGGCTGCGACTCCATTTGAATTGATGACTGAACCGAGATAAACAAAATCTTCCAACAATTTCAGTGTCTTCATTGCCTGTGTTAAAGTTGTATATTTCTCCTGTAGTCCTGATTTTTGTCTTCTTGATGTTCAAATCCAGTCCTGACTTGGCAACCCGAGATAGTGCAATAATATAGTAGAGAAATAAGGGAGATGTTATATTCTAGGAAGTTGTTGTTTTTTTTCTCCCTGCAAGGATAGAGGCCAAATGATGTATGAAGAATGGGGAGGCATATTTGAAAGCACAGATGGATTTGGGGACTCATACCCTAGGGGTTAGCATCTTGGCATTATGGTGTGGGGAAGATGTGCCCTTTGCCAGCTTTCTAACCTCTGTAACCTCAGCATTTTCTCTGTTGAGTGGGGATATGAATTCCCACTGTGGAATACAATTGTGAGCATCAGATATGAAAAATGTGTGTGAATGGCCTGCCAAACAGCTCCCTGCATGAAAACTATTCTGATCACAAAGTAGGGTGGTGTAGTGAAAAGAGCCATTACAAAAATGAACTAGGAGCGAAGGGAGGAAACTTACCTTGCCTTGCAGTGTTCTGGACACATAGACACATTAATTCTTGTGCTCCTCACAATCACCTATGACAGGGACATTAATTTCCCCAAACTTCAGAAGAGCAAAGGGAGGTGCAGACCACTTAAATGAAATTCCTTAAGTCTCACCGCTAATTAGTAAATCTGGAACCCAAACCCCAATGTCTGGACACAAAAGTCCTATTCTTTGCACCAATTAAAATATGTGACCCATTTTAATCTGTCCAGTTCAGAAGCCTGAAGGCTACGACCTCACACCTCCTATTCAGAGTCCTGTATTCTCTCTTGTCCTTGAAAAGCTTTGTTTTCGCCTGCAATCCCGAAGACCCTTGATCCCTAAGGTGTCTCAGGAGCCCATGAAGTTGAAAAATGACCTCAGCTTCAGTGTCTCCATCCCAGTAAATGTGCCAGGGAGCAGAATTCACGAAGAGAAGTGACAAAGACTCCACAAGCCATTGGCGGCAATGGGGGGAAGCAAAGAATGAGTGCTGGAGTCCTGAGGGTGCTCTTACTCTCTCATCTTTCTATCGGTGCAGCCAGTAGATGTTTAATTTAGTTAGAAAACTTCAGCCCCCGATGGACGTGGGCAGCCCTTAAATATGTATTCTTAGCCGGGGAGTTATCAAGATGGATTCAGGAGAGGTAGTTCATGCCTCACAAATCACCCTGAATATTTCATGTACATTAAAAAATTAGTAGACAAAACTGGAGCCGTGGCGTATAATTTACCTAGACTTGCGAGGTGTTTTGATACAGAGCTGGGCAGGAGATTTATCTGCGGGCACATTAAGCTGCACTTGGATCCAAACGCACTGGCTCTGCGTTAGCACCCATCAGGGAGGGTAGCAGGAAGAGCTGCGATGTGGCGAAGCAGTAAATATGGGTGTACCAAAGAGAAATATTAGCTTCATTTTTCTCGGTCTTCTGCAGCATGGATTGGTGAGTTTCTGCTCCCTGAAGAATGAGATAGCATAGCCCCGGATGAATGAGTTTAAAAGGCACAAACAAGGGAGTCTGATGGCCTAATTTGGAGGGATCCGGCAGGAATCTGCCTCCATGATAATGAGAATCGTATCTGGAGAATCATATCAAATGAGACAATGAATTCAGCAGAAATATCACTTTTATTTACAACTAAAGGAACATCGGTGAAAAATATGTGAAAAGAGAATGAATTCATGGCCTGGGACCTGCTTTATGGTTGGAAAAGCACTTAGTATGTGACCCTCATCCTGTGAATAAATGTAATAGGAGTTTATAGTAATGCAAACCTCCAAATTATATTTAGCTAAGGTTGAAAGAGTGAAAATTCAGCCTTGAGCTGCAGTTCCTGGCAAAAGACTCAAGAGTCTGGTATTCACTTCTCTACCATCCTAGGTTCTAAAATTCTCAGAACATGGCTGCAGCCTCCTTTTTCTCAGTAGGGGATGTGCCCCCCAGCTTGTGCTACCAGGACACGAGTTTGCGCGTGACTCTACACAGTGCCTGTGTCCTGATCAATGGCGAAAAGACGCACTCTTTTTTCCGCTAACAGAAAATTGCGCAACCGCATAGACGTTTAATTCGTTCTCCCTTTCAGCCCTTTGGCTTTCCTGCACGCAGGCGTATGTCTCCTCAGAGACCTCATGTGGGTGATGAATTCAGAGTTTATTGACATGCAGAACACACAGATTAATCTCTACAAACGAACGCTAGTTAAAGTAGGCGTGTTTATGGAGCAGCTCTAAACTGGAGACAGGGTGTGCTGGGCTCCCTGGAATGTAGTCCCTCTGTAAACCATAGTAAGTAACCAGTTCCTTCAGAAAGGAGAGGGATGAGGAATGGAGGACTAAAAAGGAGAGTAGGACAGGAAATGCTGACGATGGCTTTTTTTTTTTTTTTGGTCATATCACCATCTCTTGGTGCTCAAGAAATGGTCTGGGTTTTTTTTGTTTGGTTGGTTTTTTTTTTAAGATTTTTTTTTAATTGGGGAATTGGGGGGATGGGAACAGTGCTGGGGAATTGGGGGGAGGGGAACAGACAAGTTGCTGTCCTTTTTGTTCTTCAGTCTAGTTGTGGAGGACGTTGTTTCACTGGCCCAAGTTGGCACCATCATTGCGCTCTTCCCAGGCGAGGCAGATCAGTCGCCGGCTTCTGGACGGCCGCTCACTGCGGCTGCTGGCCGCTCACGCTGGCTGCTGGCTACACACAGTAGCCCATGGCAACCTACTGCCACAGGGGTTGCAGCCTACGCCGTCACCGGCGATTCACAGCAGCCCAGCTCCAGGTCGAGCTGTTGTTCAGCATCTTAGCTGTAGAGGGCAGTGTCACTGGCCCTCATATGTGGGATCTGAACCGGGGCCCTCTGGCATCCCAAGCCAGCTCTTAACCATCGCGCCACTCGGCCGGCCCAGAAATGGTCTGTTTTTGTGTTACCCGCCTTCCTAGGGCATTTTCACAGGCTGTTTCATTTGAGTCACAACATTCCGGCCATGTTGATCTCCATTCTGTAAGTGAGCAAACTAGTCCTCAGTGTTTTAACGACTTCTCAAGGTCACACCATCTTTAAATAGCGGCATCAGTGCCTGTACATAGGATTGATTAGCCGCGAGCCCAGAATGCTGCGGCTCAGGTGCCCCAAAGAGGGAGAATTCCAGGTCGAGTCCCAACCGGTCAGAGAGACTTGAGGTCTGCGCCTGCCTTCCAGGGACCTGATCGCCCCTCTCCCCCCTGCTGAGAGCCCCGCACTTCTTTCATGGATGTGGGAACTAAAATGGGCTGCATGAGCTAGAGACTTCTGTCGTTTATAAAACTATTAAACGAAAATCTGTCTAAGGGGCTGGTAAAAACTGGTCATCATAGAGGTGGATTTTTAAATAAAGGTTGAACAAAATTACACTCAGATCCCTGGGGATCCTTCTAAATACTCTTTTAAAGCTGAGGGTTACGCCATGAGGTCGCCTTCCTGCCTCGCTACAAGTTCTATACCGAGTGTCCTGTGTGGAGCAAGACTGGAGGCATCTGCACTCCCTCTGTGTCTTCCGTAGCCTCGCCCAGGGCAACACCACCAATCTTGGTGTTCTTGGGAGAGGGACAGTCAGTGCTTCCTTTAAAACTGGGGGCTCACCTGCAATTTCCACCTTTGAAAATCCAGTATCCTTTGGAGAATCTTTTACTTCAGCAAACGTCTATCTATCTAATCATCTCTAATACCCCCCTCCCCCCATCGCCAATATATCACTCTGTTGCTTAAAAGGCCTGCAGTGTTTGTCCTGGCTTCCATGGTGCCATATTCTATCTCCAACACCGTTTGCTGACTCCCTGTGTTATGTTCTACTGCCTCCCCGCACCATACACCCATGAGTTAAAACCACCTCACCAATCACCTCCTGTGTGAAGATTTTCTAAATCTAGTGCAACAGAGATCGGTTTTTGCTTCTCTACACCCTGCACCCACCCTATATCTATTTAACACGTAGATTTGTAATTGCCTGTGACTGACTCTGTAAGTCGGAGAGAATCTTGAAGGCAGAGGCTGTGGCTGAAGGATCATCGCCCCCCCGCAAGCTTAGAGGAGTGTTTGATCCACTGTAGGAAGAGAGTAAATGTTTGCTGAATGAAGTAATGAAAATGAACGAATGGGTGGGTGGAAGGTTTATTCTACAAAGGCAGGTGGATGTCTTGCCTATCCCCAAGGCACATTGGGCATTCCCACTTTCCCAGGCTGTCCCCACACTTCTCTGACAGTTCAAACCTTCCCAGCCCATCCAGGCCCCATCTAGATTGCGCTCCCTGTACGAACACATCTCCTTTAATAATTTCACCTTATAGCTGCTGAGCAATGAGCCAATATTTATGGGCTGTTGGATGGGTGTGGGGACCGATGGAAAAGTGGTTAAGCTTCAGGAAGATTTGCAACAGGATGAGGCAGTTTAAGTAGAAAAATCTGCCTGGATTTCATTTGCAGTCATCCTGAGTAAGGTAAAAGATAGAAGAGAGTGGCGATTTGATGATGTCAAAAAGCCGATGCAGATTGGTGCGCCTCATCTCCCAGGCGTGGGAATAGGACCGCAATAGGTAGGTCCCAGCTACCCCTTCACCAAAGGTATTTGCCTACCAAGGGGCATGAGGAAATCGTTCCAGCCAGTCATTCCAGAGGGGCACCTATTTATTTTCAAGTATGCCTTTTCTCAGACACAGTGAGACGTTTGAAATTTACTTGAAAGGTGAAATTTACACTCTCAGAGGCAGCAAGAGGCAGCCACAGAGCTTAGCCCATCATCTGCCATTGTCTTCCTGGAGGTAGATATTTCATACCACAGAGAGTTCAAGCCGAATGAAAGCCATTTTCCAAAGCAGTCAGTCCAGGGTATGCGAAGATGATCAAGACCCACTGCATCATTCTGTGCACACTTACCTAAGAAGAAAAGTGTTTATAGGCTTCAGGCAGGATAATTGTTCTTAGTCTTGATACCACACTATAGCAGGGTGGGGCTTTGGTAGAAAGCTCTTGAGGACCATGATCCATTAAGCTTCCTTACACCCTGGAACAGAGGAAACACCTCGCTTCCTTTACAGATAGGCAAAGTGAGGCTTAAAGAAACGCTTGCTTCTGTGGAGGAAGTAGGGCTGGGAGCTGGGAGTGACTGCCTGAGACCTGATTCCTGGCTTACCTAGCAACCCGAGCTGAGCTTCTCCCTCTGCATCTTTTAAAAATCTCCACAATCAGCCAAAAGATTTATAGTTTTATTACCTGAGCAGCTCCTTCCGAATAAATCTTTTTTTTTTTACCCCAGCACAAGAAATGAATTTAAAGGAATATATTAAATTTTAAAAATGGGCTTGCAAAGCAAGATTCTACCTTGACCCTAATATCTCCCTGATTCCGTCCTGCACACATACGCCCTTATCAAACGCGAGGCACCTCTCTGGAAGCAGGATGAGATTAGAGTCCTGGCCAAAAGCAGGAACGGGAGGGATGGGTATTATCACGGCAAATAACAAGCGCGTGGATGATGGCTCTCCATCATCAGGCGCCAGACCACTAATTGCTGATAGTCTTCCAAGAGTAGAGGAATTTGGGCAGATTGTAATTTTTAATGCAACTACATTGAGAAATATGTTTTGAGGAATGCATTTTAAAAATCAAGGTCACTGATGTTTTTGCATTTTTCTCCCATTATGGGGGATAGAAGCAATCTTGTTAATATCATCACCTCATGCCAGATCATCCTCTTGGCTCCGCAAGGTTTTACACAGAGGCTTCCTGGATGTCTGCAAATCAGCTCCATGGGCAACGTAAACAAAAATACCTAAATATACACATAGGTGGGCACACACTGCTTTTCTTAAAACATGGAGCATGTCTCTTCCTGGACTTGTTCTCAAAGGAATGACATAGAAAAGCAAAAAAAAAAAAAATAGGCTTTTTTGTGATATTCTAATTTGATTCAAAATCACACCCAATTCAAATGAAAAATAACTTGTTTGAAAAAAGTGCTTTATTTCCCCTGATGAGAATACACAGTCACTTGAGGAATTTTGGAACTAATGCAAAAAGTAAAGAAAACAAAAAGCACACATAATCACACCTCTCAAAAGGAGCTATTTGGTAAATTTGCTCTTTTTGTCTTGACTTCATTTATCATTTTTTTCCACTTAGCATGTATCATAGTGCACATAGAACTTTATATATTTTGTGATGTTTCTTTTAAGACTCTCTGATACCCATTTGTTGATGAAAATCTTCATAAACGTTTTCAATAGCTATTCAATATTTTATGATATAGACAACTTTATTCCCTTATGTTGTGAATTTAGGTTTTCTGAATGCATTTCTTAATGAAAGAAGCATATAAGCAAAGTGAGTTGGAATTTAATTTGGAAGAAGAGTGCATAAAATCATAGAACTTTAAAGCTAAAACACATTTGGAAGCTCACGTGCCCAATCGCCGTTTCTTGTTCAGAAGTCTGAAAATCCCAACCCAGAGAAAGGAGACTTTTATAGGGTTATACCATGAACAATCAACGGAGGGAAGACTGAAGCTGGAATTGCAGTGGCCTTCTTCCCAGTTCCTCATCCTTCCTGTGGAAGGCATTTCCCTTTTAGAAGGATGATACCCTGATCCACTCTTTGAGAAGGATTACTTATGAAACCAACACCTAGGGCCCCACAGGATATGCAGGTGGGAGTACATGGTGAGCCAATGTAGGACACCTGTTGTTATTTCAGGTTTAAGCAGTTCTTCTGCCAAACCAAATTAGAGTGATGCTCTGAGAACACCTGGAATAATGGGCTTCAAAAATTTCAGGTGCCAACATCAGAAGAGTACCAATGATACCATATCTGAGGCTCCCTGAATCTCACATGCTTCATATCTAAGTGTCCCCCTGATCGTGTTCAAGCAAAGAGTATACTTAACGATCTTATCACCTTGGTCAAGCGTGTAAGTATTTGTTATACCCTTGAAGTTTTGCAAAGCAGTTGGAGGGAAAGCGTTGCATCCTACAGGGTCTATGGAATCAGTAAGAGATGGAGAGAGTAGAACTGGGTAGGACCCATCTCACTCGAACGTCTGGGACAGGTAGAAGCAACACAAGAGCTGTAATTTTGTATGCTTTATCTAAATTAATTGTTGAGCAACCAAGAAAGACAGAAGGGGCAAAGTGAGAGAAAGAGAGAGGGATGGTGAGAAAGAAAAAAAGAAGGAAAGAGGCATGGAGGGGAAAAAAGAATAAGAGAAAAAGGACACAACATCTTTAAATGCTGAGAATGCTAATAAGTACTCCAATTATACATGCATAAAAATGCCAGCTGCTGTGGCCAGTCATTTTCCTGCAGAGCTTACTGAAAGAGAGCAGTTCAGAGAGCTTACCCCACCACTGACCCTATCCTTGGCGCCATCCTTTTTGATTAGACAAGAGGAAGACTGCATGAGGGTTTGGGGGTGGAGCTCTGTTTTCTTAGAGAGATGGAATTCTGTCCCCTTTTGCGGAGGAAGGGAGAGGGTCCCGCTTCTTCCTGAAGCCAGGCAACAGAAGAGGAGGTACGGCCGAGACAGTCATCCTTGAGGACTGGGAAGACCACAGCAAAAGTCTCCATATTGAGGTCTCGGTAGACTCACTGGGCTGCCCCCTAATGACCAAAGCAGGAAGCTAGACACAGGGGGCAGGTACGTTCAGGTAGATGGGCATGGCTAGGACACACCTCCATCCTTCTACCACCCACCCCCCACCCCGCCACTAAACTTCCTCTAAGTTCCAGCAGGGGGACCCGTGAGGTTGTAGCCTGAGGTTTGGTTGAAGAAGGTAGTTGAGATGGAGGAATGGCCAGGCGTGGAGGGATGCAACACAACACATCAGTTTCCTCATCTGTAAAATGGGAATAATATTAAGGTCATTTAAGTGTTAAATTGAGTGAAATAAAATACTTAGTATAATATTTAGCATTATGAATAGTGTATGTCTCAGTGCTCTAAAGCGATTTATTATAAGGAATTGCTCATACAGTTATGGAGGAGGGCAAGTGACATATACGGGGTGAGTCGGCAAGCGAGAGACCAAGGAGAGCCAACTGTTTTGTTCTGTTCCCAGTCTGAAGGCCTGAGACCCAGGAGAGACAGAGGTGTAGTTTCCATCCAAAGGCCAGCAGGCTCGGGGTCCAGGAAAAGCCAGTGTTTCAGTTCAAGTCCCAAGGTAGGAAGAAAGCTGATGTCTCAGTATAAAGGCAGCTAGACAGAAAAAAGTTTTCTTACTCAGGAGTGGGTCAGACTTTTGTTCTATGCAGGCCTTCAACTGATTGGATGAGGAGGCCCACCCACACTAGGGAGAGCAATCCGTTTTACTCAGTCTATTGATTTCAATGTTAATCTCAGCGCAAAACATCCTCACAGGCACACTGGAATAATGTTTGACCAAAGTGGGGACCCTGTAGCCAAGTCAAGTTGATAAATGAAATTAACCATGATAGTATCGTAGCAGACATGTAATAAAAATCCTAAAATGGTGAATATCGATTATTCTTATTATGTTTAATATTTTGGATTATTTTATTTTGCCTCATACTTCTTTTAATGAAAATGTTAACAAACTGCAACCTAGAGTCTAGCTAGATTGAGCTTTGCAGTTTGCAACCTTGAAAGCTTAAGCATTTTATTTACAAAAATATCGTACATGGCAAGTTCTGTAGAACTTTTATAAAATAAGATTGATCCATGAGTCATCTGTAAAATACACTTTTAAAGGTGCTATTTAACAACCTCTATGCAGCTCTATTTATAGACACGTGACTGTACATCTGGGTCTGTACAAATACTGATACACATGTAATCCTAAAAGCTTTTGATAGGTTTGGAATAACTTAACCAACTTTATGAATTTAATTAAGCTTTCCTCCACATGGTGTGTTGGAAGAGGCAGCGGTTTATGCAAAGACCATGATCTAGAAATACTATATATATTTTTTTTTTTTTCAGAAAGGAAACCAGGTCTGTAGGGCAGCTGGGATATTTTGCTTGTCAGCAAAATAAATTTATTCTGAATTTATGAATTGATAATAAGCCACCCTCTCCTAATGATTAATGGTAATTAACCTTTTAAAGTTTCATCGCTTACCTAGCCATCCCTAGCTGACAGCCCTTGGAAGCAGGACAGAATGCTGATGGTACAGAAGACCTTCCTCTGGACCCCCAAGGTCCTGTAAGGTGGAAAACACCATTTCTGTGTGGAGGTGTCACAGATATGCAGCAACTCCAGAGAATTTCAAATAAAGAAAAAATACACACAGTAGGCCATCACGGTTAGATATTTTCTTCCCGAAAGGACCAATGGAAGCCAGAGTCAGCCAGCTCGACTGCTTAAAGTTGTGTGACTTTGGTTAAATCCTTTCACCTCTGTGAAGCCAACTTCCTGTATCCGTAAAATGGATGAACAGTGATTATATTAACAATTAACATTTTAAATGAAGCATCCTGAGGACCAACCAGCACAGGACAAAAGGCAAGCCCCCTTGTCAAGCAATCCACATCACATTAAAGCTGTCTTCTATCACATCAATGTCCTAATAAGATTTTTAAAATAAATGCATAGGTATCACACTTACGAGCATGCCTGGTATGATGGTAAGGACGAAGTGTTTGTTAGTATAGCAGTCCCCCTTATCTGCGGCTTCACTTTCCACAATTTCAGTTACCTGTGGTCAACTGCAGTCCAAAATATTAAATAGAAAATTCCAGAAATAAACAATTTGTAAGTTTTAAATTGTGTGCTGTTCTGAGTAGCATGATGAAATCTTGCTTCATCCTACCCAGATTATCAGATCAGGAATCACATATCTCAGTGCTTGTGTTCAGATAACCTTTACTTGACTTAATAATGGACCCAAAGAACGAGCGTGATGCTGGCAACTCGGTTATGCCAAAGAAAGCCATCAAGTACTTCCTTTAAGTGAAAAGGTGAAAGTTCACAATGTAATAAGGAAAGAAAAACAACAGGATGCTGAAGTTGCTAAGATCTATGATAAGAACAACTCTGTTCGTGAAGTTGCCTGATTTGTAAATTAACCTTTGTCATTTGTATGTATGTATAGGAAAAAAAAATAGTATATGTAGGGTTTGACGCTATCCATGGTTTCAGGCATCCGCTGGGGTCTTAGAATGTATCCCCTGCAGATAGGGAGACTACTGTATTATTATTTTCATATTCCTCTGGTAAAATATATGTCAGTATATCATCATTTTTTTTCATCAAAATATATATCATCATTTTTTTCATGTGCCTGTTGATTTTCTTCTTTATAAGCATCTTGTTTATAAGGTTAAGTAGTGTGATATTTAATATACTTAGTTCTTAGCATAATGCCTCATAGCAGTAGGTACCCAATAAAAAGCTGTTAAAGTGAATTACATTTCAACAAAAAATAACCCAGTTTTATCAATTATCATTAATATCTTCGTAAATTGTTCACTTGTCTCCATGCTTCGTCCTTGTCCAAGTCACCATTATTTCTTTCTTCTGCATTGACGTCAGACAGATCTGGGATAGAAGCCTGGCTAACATTTGCTATGTAACCAGTTTAAGACTCTGTTTATCCATTGGTAAAGTGGGAGCAGACAGAGGGCCTACTGCATAGGGTTGTAAAGAGGATTCAATGAGATATGTAAACAGAGTAGCCCAGGATGGGGCAGGCTTATAGTAAACCTTCAGCAAATTCTGTTTCAATACTAATGATAACAACTACAAGGCCCACCATGCCCATTCTTCTTGTTAAATTTATCCTATGCTTCTTAGCCTTCTGTGGAGATACAAGCACCAGATTAGAGGTAGAACAGCAGAGCAGAAAGAGCATACACATTGGAGTCTGGTTGCATCAAATACTATCTCTTAACCTTTGAACAAGCTAATTAATCTGCCTGAGTCTTGCTTTTCTTCATCTGCAAATGACAACAATAATAATGCATATATCACGGAGATTTTAGGGTTAGAAGGAGTAATGTATCCGAAGCATTTCATACAGCTACTGAGACCCAGTAAGTGGCCAGGAAACATTAGCTTTATGACTCATACTATGAGCATGTATGTGAAATGACACATAGTGAATATTGCAGAATTTTGGCAAGAGCGTGGCACACAGTGGGACCTCCACACCCATCAAAGTCTTTCATTATATAAGAAGGTGTGACAACTGAGTTTGCAAGCTTGTTGCAATGATGTTGCTAACCTTTTTTAATATCAGAGGGATTTATTATTCATTATGAATTTGTACCAACTGGAAAAACAGTTAAGCAAGGTTACTATTTGGAAGAGCTGAAAAAGCTACATGAAAAAGTTAGACGACCTGAACTTTTCACCACCAATGCATGGCTCTTGCATCACGATGATACACCAGCTCACACGGCACTGTCTGTGAGGGAGTTTTTAGCCAGTAAACAAATAACTGTATTGGAACACCCTCCCTACTTACCTGATCTGGCCCCCAATGACTTCTTTCTTTACCACAAGATAAAGGAAATATTGAAAGGAAGATATTTTGATGACATTCAGGACATCAAGGGTAATACAACAACAGCTCTGATGGCCATTCCAGAAACAAAGTTCCAAAATTGCTTTGAAGGGTGGACTAGGCACTGGTGTGGGTGCATAGCTTCCCAAGGGGAGTACTTTCAGAGGTGACTATAGTGATATTCAGCAATGAGGGATGTAGCACTTTTTCTAGGATGAGCTCGCGAACTTCATTGTCTGACCTTGTATATGGTTCTATGCTAGATGAGACAAGAGGCTCTGCCTGACCCCACATTTTGCACAGCGCTCAGGAGAATGTTAAATGGCGGGGAAAATGCTCTGACAAAACCTGTTGTAATGAGACATGCTGTTAGCTCTGGCTGCTCCCAGGTCAAGCTGCTAATGGACTAGGTGGCCATGCCTTTCTGTCTGACTGGGCTCTGGGTTTTTAATGAAGTAAGCAGCCCACATACCCAGGCACTGTGTGTGTGTGTGTGTGTGTGTGTGTGTGTGTGTGTGTGTGTGTGTGTGTGTGTGTGTACACACATGCCTATATCTTTAATGACAAATGATTTCATCCTGGAAGGAGAGTAGAGATCAACATTAAGACGTGAAGTTGACCCTTGCACAGAGCACAGAGGAATTAAAACAACACACTTTTTCCACGGTAGGCCATGATACCCTCGATAGCTTTAACAAAGACTGGTGTCAGCTGCTTGACTTCTTAATGATGAATAATTCATATACATCAAAGTGGCCCTCACAAGGTATTTTTTTTCTGTAGCCTCAAAGACAATGAAATAATAGCAAAAAGGCCAGAATGGGAAAGTTTTTTACATTATCTCTATTATCTTTCCTTCCTACTCTATAATGTTAATATTCTGGCCTTGATTGAAATCAACTGCAATGCTATTTTACAAAAAAAAAAAATTTAATTCATTTGAATTGCTTCTTATCCCACATAATGGCAAACTCCTAATCAGCCCTCAAAGCCCAGTTCAAAAGTCACCATGTTTTGAAGTCAGTTCTGCCACCCACCTTCCCAACAGAGTCAGCCCAACCTTTCCTTTTTTATTAAGCACACTCCCTTTATTGCAGTCAATTCTTAGATCTTTTTCTTTTAACTCTCTGGCTCAAATGTGGAACTTCTTAAATTTAGATGCCTGTCTTTTGTATTTAAAGATCACCAGCACCCAACACAGAGCCTGAGATACAGTAGGCACTCAATAAATGCTCATGGAATTGAAATGACTTGAGTTCTTGAAATAAATGAAGAATGTATTTAAAATGAAGCATTGGAATGCTGATATACATAAGTCTATAAAGCCCAAAAGTAGATGAAAAAAGTATTTCCAGAACCTCAAGAACATCATGGAGTATTATTTTTATCATTTACATTTACTAATAATGCAAATCAAAGGCTTAGAAATGCAAGGAGTCGGGGGATCTGCTTGGAGGTCTTATCTACACTATTTAGGAGGACAAGCATTTTAAAGAGAAATATTTGTCAGAACTGAGGTAAAATTAAAATGGCTGAATCACATTCTAGGTTATTTTTATAGTCTGTCTTAAAACATAAACTCCTTAAACTCCCTTTCTTTTTGATCATTATAAATGAAAGATTATTACAGACGTACGCACATCAAAATGCAGATGTTCCCCACTTTTCATACTTCTCAACTGGCTGCTGCTTCAACAAAATACCACTTCCATGTCAGGGGAGAACATATTTCTTTTGTGGAGTAAGTGCTTGTTATCAAAGGAAAATAGACATTTTAAGCTAAACTATTTATTCACTGAATATATTACAATGCTTATTATTATGTGCAGGATATCGGGCTGATAACAAAGGGAACATTTGGATTATAAGATGTAGATCTCACACTCACAGACCTCATAGTCCAGCCAAGGAGAAAGATGCAAGGAGACAATTTTAAAATATATATTTTTTTTCTGCTTAATGCATGAGCAAAGTTACGGTTTTGCAGAAGGTGTGGGGACCGATTCTCTGGCAAGTTAGAGACGGTTTCTGAGAGGAGATGACTTTTCATCTGATTCTTGAAGGATGAGTGAAAGAATGTTTTCCAGCGGAAGAAAGGCAGCTGGGGCTCATCTGAAGTTAGCAGTGTTTTCGCAGAGAGTTGGGCTGCGGCTCATATTGATGAAAGTTTCATATGGCTGGGGTACCTAATTCATTCACAGTAAGGGATAAAGCAGGTGCGGCTAGAGAAACCAGAAGATGCCTATTGCTAAGCGTACTGAATTACAGGTTAATAAGTATAGTTTAATTTGAAGATGATCCTATCAGGAGGGGGATGGGAGCACCAGCGACTCATTTCTTTGCAATGAATAAAGTGATGACAGTTGAACCAAGACTACGGAATAGGACGAAGAAAGATAAGTCAGGGTATTGAAGGTTCTTAAGTTCTGAGAATAAGTCAGATGTATAAAAAGATTGGACATGATGATGAGGGCGAGGAAGAGTAGAGAACGATTGAGGTGGGGGAGGGGTCACACACAGTTTTTCATGAAATTAGTTCTATAATTTCCAGATAGCTGGGAACGTAGCCTGGTTAACTTAAAATGGATATGTTGAAACCAAAGGTATCAGGACAATTGCAATTTGAAACATAGTAAGTTTTGGCTGAGAGGGCTGGGGAAAGAGGAGATAGACTGGGCTATAGGAACTGGAACCAAAGCTGAGTGTACCTTGGACCATTGTTACAGTTACGTCATGCCCAGTGTTTGTAGGAGCAGTGCAATGTAACTTCTTAAGCCTTGAATGATGAGGCAGAAGAACCTCTGCCTCTTAATATACACATATAAAAGTCTGCCATTGATTGAACCTAGTGAATAAAGAATTATAATTCCTTATCAGACAACTAAAATTGTTTTTGCATCCACTTCTGAAATGCAAGTTGTTGTCTCTTTATTAATTTGTTAACAAATATTTATTGAGCCTACTATGTGTTAGGCACTGTCTATGACACTAAGAATGAGAGAGAGAGAGAGAGAGAGAGAGAGAGAGAGAGAGAGAGAGAGAGAGAGAGAGAATGATTCCTGTTCAATTCCTGTTCACCCAGTCACCAGGGAATGATAGATATTAATCAAATAATCACAAAATGAAATAATTAAGTTGAGATTAAGCCTCAAAAGGGATGAAACAAATTTCTATGAGTGCACATAATAAGCAGACTTGACCTAGACTGAGGGGTGGGAAAAGCCTTCCCCAAGAAAGTAAGGTTTGAGCTGTGATCTGAAGGATGAGTGTGGTATCTGAGAGCTCCAGACAGGGAGCAGCCCATGCAAAGGTCCTGTGGTCAGAGGTCCTGCAAGATTTCCATCTTGACTGGGAATACAGAAAGTGGGTGGAAGGGAAGGGGGGCAGCCTATTTTGAAAAGAGGCTGAAAGTCCAAAAAGGGGCCATACAAATGCCTTGCTAAGAATTTGGGTTCTCTTGTTATTATTTTAAGAGCAGTAAGTTTCCATATACAAGTATGTACCATGATTTTGTTGCTTCAGCATACATATTGCTTTGCTTCCCTTACCCCTTTACAATATATTTTTTTAAATCAGAGCTATGTGTCTGGTCTTAGAAAGAAGCCAGAGATGGAGAAATAAATTAGGCAGATTTGCAACTCTTGAGAAACCCACAGCTTACAAAAGAGACAAGTAGCTGAATAATTACGAGTATAAAACAGTGTAAACAGTGATAGGGAAAAAAAAGCCAGGAGGAGCTAATAGGGCTGTGCTCTCCATCAAACCTCCCAGGGCAAGGACAGATTGCCAGGTGGGTAACATCTAAGCCCAAAGGAAAAGCAGAATTTTCATCAAATATTTAGAATAACAGCTGATATATATTAAGTGCTTACTGTGTGCCAGATTCTAGGATAAGTGCTTTCATCTATATTTAAAATAATAAAAGCTGTATGAGGTATGTTCTATTATTATATCCTATTACACATGCAGAAATTGAGGATCAGAACGTTTAAGCAATTTTTTCAAGATCACACAGCAAGGACACGGGAAAGCTAAGATTTGAACAAAGGTGCCGTGTGCTTCAAGTAAGAGCTGGAGCACAGGGAGCTTAAATTGTCCATTTCAGATCAAAATATTCAAACAGGAGATGTGTTGATTTAGAATGATTGCAACCTCTTTGATAAATTTTCAAGGGCCTGTAAGTGCAGCATCTTTGTCCAAATTTGTGGATAAGAGCTTAAGCCAAACTAACACTAATTTCCCCACTTCCAACAGTAGGACCTTTTGCACAGTAGGCATATCAGAAACGAGTAATGCATATATATCACAGAACACATCAGTACTTAGACAATCCAAAAGGACATGTTTTCATATCATTTGACTTTTTTTCTCTCCCCCTGTAATTACTTCATTTCAGCTAAATCGCACTCTATTATGATTTAACAACTTGAACAGTCACTTCAGCATTGATATTTTGCAAGCACCTTTGCAGCATCACTACCAGCTCTCCAGGCTCAAAAGAGAGCACATTCAGGGGTCACTTAGGGGCCCAGATAAACCACATGGATGTGTGCCCAGTGGTCAGTTTTGCTGCTTGAATCCTGCCCTGGCTAATAGCTTCCAATATTCTTTTAGGAAATTTTGAGTTCGAATAGCCATTGGGATAAGCAGGAGCGAGAGTGCAGCTTTTAAAGCAAAAAGAGAATTTGGCATTTGGTTGAGAGAGGGCAGGGATATTCTGATTATAGGTTGCAACTTTACCTAATCTAAAATCCACACCACCCCCCCCCCTTTGTAGCCCATTCTAAAATATTGTAAGTTTATTTTTTTTACCCAGTCACCTCCCCATGAAAACACAAAAGGCATCCTGAAGCTATAGGATGAAATGCTGAACTCTAATGGTTCCCATGCTCCCTGCAGATCTGAAATTCCAGACTGTGGGATTCCCATGCATTTTTTTTGTTGTTGTTAATGCCACACATTTGTAAATAATTAAGTGTATCTAGTGGCCAATGAGCGTTTACTCTGTAAAATGCCTATCTACTAAGAGGAGGCAGACCCATAAGTTTAAACAGTGACTTGTACGTGCAGAATTCCGATGTCCTGTCATGGAAGGGGTCTTGAAGACTGCCTTCCCAGCCTTGTCGTTGGATGAATAAAGGGTCTTGGGGGCCCAGAAGGGGGATATGAGCTGCCCACACTTGCAGGATGAAAACATGGCTTCCTGATCTTAAACAGTTACTTCAACTATGCTGCCCTGACCTAAAATAGCTTTGCATTTCACTCTAAGTTATATGTTCCTTTACTTCCTAATCAAAGGTATAATCAATCATCATTTGCAAGGCACTCATTTTAAGGAGTAGGAAATGAAATTTCCTTTGTAGTTCCATTTTAATTTGCCGGGTACCACTGATTCAGGAAGCGGGACCTCTGAAGGAGAAAGTCACCCAAATGCATGCTGGCATCCACCAGGCCACTCAGGCCCACGGTGGGTCTCCAGCCGTGGCCAGCAAACTTTGCTCTGTGATGGTCCAGATAATAAATATCTTCGTCTTTGTGGGTCCTTTGTGGCAACTCCACAACTCTGCTCTTGTAGCAAGAAAGCAGCCCCTGACATGGGTGTGGCTATGTGCCAATGACACTATTTAGGGACACTGACATTTGAAGTTTATATGCTTTTTCACATGACACAAAACCTTAGTTTTTATTTTTTAAAAACAAATGAAAAATGTGCAAACTAATCTTAGCTCACAGTGATACCAAAACAGGCAGCAGGCTGGATTTTCTCTCCTTGCCACAGTACTGATCCCCGAGCCGACTAAGATCCTTGCAGCTGTTTCTCAATATGGTTATACTATTAGGAAATATACATTTAGCCGAAGAAGGATTCTTTTTAGCACAAGTCCTCTTTTTCATAGCATTCCATGAAAATATAGCTACTTTCCTATAGAGAAGTCTTCAAAATATTTAAAGGTGTAGAGTAAGCCTGTATTCTTTCCCTCCTAGATTATAATCTTCTCCAACAGAGAACTTTGTTTTATTTGTCTTGAAATCATTGATATGTAGCAAACCACCAAGCTCCTATAATCAGCACCTAGTAAAGGATTTTTTGGGGGGAAGAATAAACTATGTCAATCCCCGTTTTAGGACCCTTCATAGTTGCCCTCTCACTATAGACTTCATGATTCCAAGTTTAATTTTAGGGCTTTTTTAAATTTTCATTCATGCGTTCATTCACTGGATATGCACCCAGTGAGCACCTACAAGGTGGCATTCAAGGCACCCTGTGACCGAAGGTGGATGAGACTCATCTCTGAAATGCTGATCTCATTTCAGGATAGGCCTCCTTACACATTCAGTCACTTATGCAACTCACAGATATAACACTCAAGAATGTGCCACTCGATGTTCTAGCTCCTGAGAAGAAGTGGCCAAGCCAGTTACAATTCCTGCCCTAGGACCGGCCGAGTGGCGCGTTGGTTAAGAACTGGCTTGGGACGCCAGAGGGCCCCGGTTTGGATCCCACATATGAGGGCCAGTGACACTGCCCTCTAC
>NW_017731359.1:6864096-6882759 GCF_001890085.2 Hipposideros armiger | reverse complement strand
CCGTGAGCGGCTGTCCAGAAAGCCAGCGACTGATCTGCCTCGCCCAGGAAGAGCGCAATGATGGTGCCAACTTGGGCCAGTGAAGCAAGGTCCTCCACAACTAGACTGAAGAACAAAAACAGCAATTTGTCTGTTCCCCTTCCCCCAATTCCCCAGCACTGTTCCCATCCCCCAATTCCCCAATAAAAATCTTAAAAAAAAACCCAAAAAACAAAAAACAATTCCTGCCCTAATAGAGCTTTGAGCCTCATGAGGATATGGTTAAAAACAATCACAAAGAATGAACACCTTGTGATTCTGACAAAGGCTAGGAAGGAAAAGGGCAGAACACTGTGAGATGGGTGTGCTGTCTACTCCAGTCACACTTAACTTCATGTAGGGTCTGAGGCACCGTGCTGACCCCGCTGTGTGGTACGGTGTCCTGCTCCTCAAATTCTGGGTGACTCCAACCGTCCACACTTCAAGGTTCAGTGAATGAGCCCCTTCTCTTAAAAGTGGCCTGTAACCCTACTTCCCCAAGCTGAATTACTTGTACCTGCTCTACATTCTCATATCATGCTGCCCTACTGTGATTGCTATCTCTACATCTCTATCTTTTATTAGATTTTGAGCTCTTTGAGTACCTACATATGTCTTGTTCAGCATTGTCAGCCACTGTTCCAGTTGCCCAGCATGGTGTCAGGCTCAGCAAATAAGCGATATTGAACAAATAGATGAATAAATGAATTTTAAAAAGCATACATCATGGCAGCAGGCCAAGTTTATGATGCATGGAGAATTGCTCATGGGATTGTGTGTGTTGTTCATTGAAAAAGAGTCAGCCCTTTTCCCATGCTTTCCACTACCCCACCCCCACCCCCAACACACAGGCATTGGAATTTCAAAGCAACATCACTTTCAACATGTCCTTTATTCCAGAAAACTCACCGGCTAAGGAGGAAGGTCAAGTTGCTTGGCTCTCATTTCTTTGGTTAAGGACTCTGTCATCCTACCCGTCTTTCTTCAGCCTGGCTCTACATTCAGCAATTCCAGAAGATAAGTCCCTTCTTGTTTGGGGGCTGGGAAAGCAGCAACTTTTGCAGAGTCCAGCACAACCAGCCTAAAACATTACTCTCCGTCAAGAGATGACACCGTTTAACCCCAATTAACTCCCATCTTAAGTTCAAGGCTTCCGGTTTACTCACATGAATCAATACCTTACTTTATCAATTATGTAAATTCAAACCAGTGACATTCCTGGACAGTGTTTAGAATTAGTATCAAAATCCTGCCAAGTGGGTCATCGTTGAGAACCCAAGTCTGCTCCCGTCTGGAGATATAGCAGGTTGATCTTATTTTGCTTTTTTTTTTTTTTTTTGTAAGTTTGAATAAAATATCACTAGATGGCTTCCTGAGAGAGTAAGACAAAACACGTGCCCAGATTCTTCAAGTTGTTCCTTTGCACTGTTATTTATGAACATGAATGGAAAACTTCTAAGAGGATATAAATGAGCACCTAACCATCGATTTAGAAAACGCCTCATTCTTTGCCTACTTCCCATTAGAAGGTTCTGGCCTGGAGAGAGCTCAGACTTCCACGGGAAATGAAAGGCCGGAAGCAGTCTTAGGGGGCACAGCTTTGGACTTGGACTCAAGTGTAGGTCTGTTGGTTCCTGTAAAACCACAAGTGATCGACTTGGTCTCTAAATGCCTTGTTTTCTTAAATCATAAAATGGAGCTATGACTCAGTACAGCAAAAGCCGTAGTGAATATTACACAAAAAGTGTGCCACTGTAAATACAGAACTGTCGAGCATCGACAAGGCACTCCGAGCGGCGTCGCGTCTCTGGGGAGGAAGTGATGAATAGGAAAGGCAAAGCCCCCTTCTCATGAAGCCCACACTGCTCGCTAACCTACCACAGGCAAATACGTCACTTTCTAGACATTCAGTCTCAAGCTTTGTCTGATATAAGCAGTTAGTCTGCCAAGAACGCTCCTTCTGTGCTTGGCACATAGCAGTTGCTCAGTAAATGCCAGTTGAGTGAATACGTGTCATTTGAATGCCGAGCTGGTCCGTGGCAATGAATGGCTCCTATTCGCCAGCACTGCGGTATGAGTCAGAGGATATGGGCCCCTTTTTAATGTTTTCGAGAGGTCCTGTTGTGTGTGCGTGCACATGCTTTGCTTTCTTTACTCTCAAAGAATATGTCCCGTGGAGATGTTAGCATGATTAGATTCAAATTCTGGAGCTAAACTTTATATCCAGTTGTCATGACAACTGTGTTATTGAGATAATGAGGTGCTAACCTGAGTGTTTGGAAGGGCCAGCCATTTCCTGGGGAGGATTTTGATCAGAGAAAGAGGTTCCTGTGGAACTTCGGATCCTTCACCTCCCAGTCAGCCCTCTTGGAAGGAAATCTAGAACTCACCAGCCCTTCTCTATTAGTTTGCTCGGGCCGCCATTGCCAGGTAACACCGAGTGCATGGCTCAGGCAACAGCACTGTATTGTTTCTCAGTTCTGGAGGCTTGGTGTCCAAAACCAAGGTGTCGGCAGGGTTGGTTCCCTCTGGGGGACGTGAGGGAAGGATCTGTTCCAGGCCTCTTTCCTTGGTTTATAGGCGGCCGTCTTCATGTTCGCATGGCACTCTCCCTGTTTCTTCATATTGTCTTCCTTCCATGTGTCGCTCTGTCCAAATTTCTCCTTTTCATATGACACCTGATGAATTGGACTAGGGCCCACCCTAATGACCTCATTGTAATGTGATTACCACTGTAAATGCCCTGTCTCCAAATAAGGTTGCATTCGAAGGTACTGGAAGTTAGGACTTCAGCATATGAAGTTTGGGGAGACACAGTTCAATCCCTAACACCTTTTTTGCCGGCAGGGGACACTGGATCTCATTCGCATGCTATATGTGACCTCCAGGGCACTGCACACAGGCGATCAACAGCCCCGTCTTATTCAGAGGCAAAGCGAGCTCCAGGGAGGTGAAGCTACTTGCATCAGGTCGTATAGCAAAGGGAACTGGAATATCCTCACCACATATGCTACCCCAAAATGCTAATACCCATATTTTCATCTGACCATGTCCAGGTATTTTCTGTTTCCTGTATAAGACGGGCAGAATCTCAAGCTAAAGAGCAGCTATTGTGGTTTGAACTGCTCAGTTGCATTAGCGGAAGGGCAAAGTGCTCCGGATTCCCCCAATATTAACTTACAATCAATCAGTGCAGCCCCGGCCAGCCCGGCGATAAAAGAGAGCCAAGGTGCATTTTCCTTCCGGGCAGTGAACTGATACAGCCACAAAAGCTGTCAGTTTTTTGGGGTTTGGTTTTTTTTTGCCTTCTGAAAATGAAATGTTAATTTACCCACGAAGACCCTCCGTATATCTAGTTCACAGGCTAATAACAGTTGGCATAAGAACAGGGGAAATGACATCCTTGCTTTGATATAGGATCACAAAAAAAAAAAAGAATTTTTTAAAAATTTCCCTTCAAAAGGGGCAATGTTTAGACTTTCAGTGAGGGATAGAAAAGGATTTGTCAAACCCTGGTGTGATTGCAGCAATGCAGGAAACGGCAGTCCCTGTCCCTGAGCCAGTCCCACCACGGGCTGTTTTTGTGCTGTGTGTGCCTCCACCAGTGGGCTGCTCTCCTTCTGTGCTACTAGCCTGGGGCGTGGAGCTGCCCAGGGCTCCTGGCCTCATCAGCTTCCTGGGCATTATTTCTTTTTTCTTCTTGTTCATTAATTAATTGATTTGTTTGTCCCTGGTAGCCTTGATTTGAAAAGTGAAAAATACAATGGGAGACTTTTCACCCACCTTATCCATCACAGCCCTGGCTGGGCCTTGACACCAGAGATGCCAAAGATATTGAGTGGCTTGGGTTTGTCATTGGTGATTTGCTTTCCAAGTCCATGTAAAATAGGCGACTGGACTTGGCATCCTAATAAAGGCTGCCTTCGCAGCCGCTGAAGGTCTTCTGCAGACAGGGTTGTCAGTGATGGAGTTTATAGCAACATCATTCAAAGGCCGGAGGACGATAAAATGACTTTATTGTTACGTGCGAGTTATCGGTTGCCTGATATTGAAGGCCTGCTGTTTCATGTTGCGTTCACATTTTAAATTAAGTATTGTAGACCCATTTTGCTAATGAGGAAACTGAGGCTCAGGTGAGTTCAATAATTTTGCCAAATTTATGCATCCTGTGTGGGCTCCAAACTATAGATTCAAACCCAGATTGACTTGGCTCTTCCAACTTCACTATGATCCCACTCATTATAAGACGTCCAGATTAACCTAACCACCTGCTCATCTGTTGGCCTGGTCACTTGTTGCTGCCTTTGTGACTCTAAGACAATGTGCTGTAGACGTGATGAAATAGATCAGTTCTCTCAAGAATGCCACTGAGATATCCTCCCGGAAGCTTGACTGTTTGTTCGATTTCCCCTCATTTCAGATGAGGTTTACTGTTCTGTACTTGAGACTCATCAGGAAGTTCTGTGAATGTAATTATCTCAGTGAAGAAAGCTTGAAGAGCCAACAGCTAGACTCTTATGGTCTTGACTGCCACGAGCTTCAGGAAAAGAGGAGTGGGTAGGAAAACACAGGCCTACGAATCCTAAAGCCTGAGCTCTGTGTTCTCCTGCTTTTGACTGCACACGGGACATTTGGTTAGTCACTCAAGGCATAAGAGGTCATTTGTGAAATGAATAAGAAATGGGTATGCTATCTGAAAACACGCGAGTATGGGCACACGTGCACGCCTTCCACATGCTGTATGTTTAAGTATAAATGCTCAATAGTTAATTGGGACCCTATTAAAACTCAGCTTCTGTCATAGAACTCATATACTTTAAGTGTTAAAATTATTCCTGTTTCACGGATGACATGATTGAGTGTCACAGGCATTCAAGAATCTTCATGGTCACACAGTGGTGGAGTTACAAGGCAAAGTCAGGGGTGCCTGGCACCTTCCATGTTCCTTCTACAATATGTGTTCCCCCATCTAGGGCCATCTGAAAGATTGCACTGTGATTTGTATAGATATAACTTTGAACATGAAGTTGAACCTAAAGGACATTCAGTGTATGATCCAGCCATCTAATGGGGTATCTGACAAGGACAACTAAATTTCAGAGGTGCTTCTCTGGGCCACAGGAAGACCAAGGCCATTGGTGTACAGGGCCAGGCAAGCGAACAGAGGTCTTGTCTTCTAGAAATTCCCTGACCTTGACGGTGCCCAAGGAGAGCGGGGCAGGAAATCTCCAGGTTCATGTACAGAATTTGTTTTCATTCTCATGAGCAGAACAATCTATTTCATTACCTGTCACCCCACCTGCCTTGAAAACTTGGCTTGTTCTCCATACACCTGCTACACAAATTTTCCTGTGTCCATTTGACTACAGTTCCACTTTTCTGGCTATGATTTCCTGCAAGAGAAAATTTATGACTTGACCTAAACAAACAACTGTGACCACAGGCTGCCTGTGCTTCACAGCTGGGAAGAGTCCACCTCTCATAGGGGTGGAGGGCTGGCTATTTTTTGGCATTCTCATCAGATACTATCGTCTGTTTCTGTTTCGTGTTTGTCATATCTTTTGTTGTAACACAAAACCAAAACACCTTAAAACCTTTCTGGGAAGAGGAGGGCTCAGACTGTTTAGGAATAAATAAATGTGGGTTAAAGATGGAGGAGGGTGGGTCCCATTACCAGATCAGAACCGCCAATGCAAATGGTATATATCTATAATTCTGTAATGATGTCTCCATGTTTTCATTTGTTCTAGCCATTGCCAGATGCGTAGGCCCTCCTAATTTCACTCTACAACCGGAATGTTTATTCAGTAATCATAATTAAGCACCCATTAAGGGCTACATGCAGTAATTAGTAGATAGAGACTGTGCTAACCTCGAGCTCATGAGGTGAGATACAGGCATGGAAAAGGGGCTAATGCAGTATGTTATAAAGAAGGGTGACCCCCTCTCTTGGTGGGGTGGAGATGCAAATCTTAGAGGTGCTTCATTTCACTTAATTTCACATTTTCTCATCTTTCCTGTCACACTTCGCATTTCAATTAACCCTGAAACTTAGGCCATCTCCTTAATATACTTTTTTTTTCTCCAGCCTACTGATTTAAAAGTTGTCAAGGGCTGTTGGCTTTAGAATCAAGAATAACATCTTAGGGTGCCCCGGATGCTCTCTAGGCCCATGTTATTATACATCAAGACTTGCCCCCTCTGTCCCCTCCAAAAGCTTTGTGCTCCACAGATGCCGGTTTCACCCCTCTCCTTATGCTCACCCCTCTCATACATAACCGCTGCTGTTGCTGCTTTTCTCACCTCACATGTCATCTGCCTATGAATTCTTTTTTTTTTAGTTTTTTACATTATTTTTTTATTATGAAATACACATTTTTTAGAATTAGTTTCAGCTGTACAACACAGTGCAATAGTTATACTTTTTACCCCTCGAAGTGACATTTTTTTTTTTTAGCTGAGCCATCCTGCCACCTGTTGGCAGCTCAGCGGCTGCTCAGCTCGGGCCGGGACTCGAACCGCTGTTGTTCAGAGCTCACACTCTTGAGTGAGATCTTAACCAACTGAGCCACTCGGCCGGCCTTGCCTATGAATTCTTAATCATCACGTAAGCCCAAGCTCTGGACTCAGCTCTCTGCAGAGCTTCTCCAGCTTGGACCATGGAGCTGAATGATCTCTGGTCGCATTCATCCCAGTGCAGTCATTTCATTGTCCACCTCTGAGATGATGAATGATACTATCCCTGCTCAACGTTCAGTAAACAGAGTGACCCCAGTATTTTAAGGAAGCTGCACTCATTGTGGAATTGTTCTTATCCCTAGGAATTCCTTTTTATGCAGCCCAAATGTCCTTCTCTGGGACAACCTTCACCTTGGTTCTGCTCTGCCTTTTGGAAGCGAAGAACAAGTCAGCCATCTTTTTTACATGCCTCCTTTTCACCTCTTTGAAGACAGCCATTTTTTTCTACCATTCTCATCCTGCTCATATCTCTCCTTCTCCAGCCTATGCACCTTCGTGGCCTCATCTCTTCTGGGGAAATGCTGTGCCATCTCCATGCCCCATTGAAATGCAAGGCCCCAGTGCAGCACAGAACCCCAGCTGTACTCTTTTTATAGGAGAAGATGGCTCACCTATCTCTTCTCTTCTCCATTGATTTTATTACTCAAACTCAGTTCATAATTGTTTTTTTCTCCAGCAGTTATTTCATGCTAGGGGTCACTCGTGAGGACAAGGTGAACCGAAACAGCACACTTTGTCTGTGGAGACTGCCCTTTAGATAGGTCCTCACCATCCAGTGCTGGGACAGTGGCATTTAAAACTTGATCCATACGAGCCTCTCTATGGAGGCAGAGCATGGTGGGATGAAACTACTTCAAAGCATTGCAAACTTCAAAAGCATGAGCAAAAACCACATGTTTTGAGAGAGCTGGCCTGAAATACTTAAATGTCATTTAATTCCAATGGACCAAACTGTCAAGAATAATAGTTATGTTTTACACATCAACATAATAATAGTTAGTAATGATGCTTTGTATTTATCCACTGCCTTTCCTCTGGAGACATTGGCAAAGTAAAGCAAATCTAACATCCATATTAAAAAATAAACCCCTGAATTAACACCAGCACGACACCCAAAAAAACCAGAAGGCATAATATAAGGCTCTCTGACAGCCTGGAAATGAATGCTTTTGCAAAGCATGGAAATGTGGCCTGTCGGATGACAAGAAAGTAATATGTCACCTGTAACTAGTTCTAACTTCTACCCTCAGGGTGGGTGGGTGTTGGTTGAATTTTGATTCTGGAAAAAAGTAGAGAAATGAAAGGTACGGAAAACACAGTGATGTTTGGGCAAAGTTACCACCTGGGAGAACAGGAGCTGAGAGCAGCAGGCTGGCTGCCTGGACCGAGCAAAAGGGACCCCACTGAAAGGGAATTTTTGGAAGCGGCTCTGTGAGGGCTGTGAAGCAAGGCACCCCTCCTTCTAAGGGGTGCTAAGTAAAATAGACAATGCTCTCCTAAGGCTTTGGTATGAAGTCATGATTTCTGGGAAATGTAAACAGTTGCCAAATCCTGCAGATATTGGTGGACTCAGGGTTAAGACGGAGGGAAACAGCAGGATTAAGGGAAGGGCTGCATTTGCATATGAGCTTTATTAGGCATAAATTAGTATATGTGAACACCTCACCTGAAACACTGCTTCAATTATCATAAAAGTAATTTATAGATGCCATTTTAAGGAGGCATAATGCCTTAAGCACAAGGAACAAAGTTCTAATGGTAACATTTTAAACATAAACTGTAGACCAAACCGAGAGAAAATAAAGTATGGAATTTAATTATCAGCCTTTCTACTTCTGCAAGGAAGTTATTAGTGCAAACTATTTAATATATTAATAGATTGGCCATTATTTCCTTAATCCAGGAAGTAAACTACAATTTCATTTTCTCCCTCACCCTCTCTTCTCCACCCCAACTCCCAGATACCTGTATTTGTTGCGTAAGTCAGTGCGGGAAGAAAGAAACCATGATTGCTAAACAGCCCCTGCTCTCAAGGAGCCAGTAGAATCATCAGGGAGGCAGTGCATCCACATAAATAACCAGGCTCCAAGGAGGAAGGTGCTGGGTGACACAATGTGAAGATAAGGGGCTCTCTGGAGTCACTGGAAGGATGATCTCACCAGGGCATGGCAATGATCAGGAAAGAGACCTTGAGGACACAGAAAGGGCGTCCTAGGCTGTTAACACCCACAGCAAAGACAACTGAAGGGACAGAAGATACCATGTGGTCACTGTGCATCACTGCCACTGTTTAGTGAGGACTTATTCCACAGTAGATGATGTCAGTGGGCTCGTGGGTATCTCTTGGTATTTTAATCCTCACAACAGTGATTCTGTTGGGCAGCTGTCATGCTAGCTTACTGTTCTAAAGCAGTTACTATATGCTCACCTTTATGCTGAGTGCTTTGCTTTGTGCTAGATGGATTATGCTGTTGGCCTCAGTGATTGGCCTCTTGTACCCATGTCCCTGTCCCTTTTTGTAACTTTGAAAACCCCTTCTCTCTCTGACTTTGGGCTTGCTTTGTGGCAGAAATAATGTTATACTAGATCTGAACCTTGGCCTCAGTATAGGCTTTCTCTCTCTCCCTCTCCTTAACCCTCTCCCTCTCTCTCTCTCTCTCTCTCTCTCTCTCTCTCTCTCTCTCTCTCCCATTCTCTCTCCCTCTCCCTCCAAGCTCTGCCCAACCACCACGAGGACAAGTCCAGGATAGCCTCCTGGAGAATAAGACACCCTGTAGAAGTGAACCTAATTGCTCCAGCCAAGACCATCCTAGACTAATCTTGGTCCATCCAACTCAAACTTATGCCTAGATCAGCAAAGCTTATCCCATCTTGTAGCTGACCACACAGCATAAGTGAGCCAAGTCAAGACAGTGGTGCCCAGCTAACCCATAGACTCATGAGCAGTAATAAGTGGTTTGTATTTTAAGTTTTCTTTCTTATGTAGCAAGAGCTAGCTGATGTGCTCTTCACAACACACTGTGAAGTAGGTATGCGTCCCCATTCTACAGACGAGGTGACTGAAGCTTAGAAAAATCAAATCACTTGTGCTGAAAATCAAGTCACAGAAAACATAAGAGCCAGTGTTTTAACTCAGACAATCCTTTTCTAGACCCTGAGCTCTCAACCGTTTTGCTGTACCAGCTGCCCATTATGATCCAAATTTTGCAGTTAAATTTGAAATAGCCAAAGTCAGGCATATACTAAGTAACAAAAGCAAACTCTAAGCCAGGTCTGCCTGACTCCGCTTTTTCTGCTACACTAGCCCCTCCCACATCAAAAGAAAACACTGAGAAATAGATACAGTAGTCCACCCTTCCCCCCCCCCCCCCCCACGTCCATCTGCAGTTTCTCTCCTGTGGTTTCAGTTACCCGCGGTCAACCACGGTCTGGAAATATTAAATAGAAAATTCCAGAAATAAACAATTCATAAGTTTAAATTGTGCACCATTCTGAGGAGCATGATGAAATCTCTCACCATCCTGCTCCGTCCCACCCAGGACGTGAATTGTCCCTTTGTCCAGCGTCTGCACGCCATCTACGCTCCCTGCCCGTTCGTCACTTAGCAGCCTGCTCAGTTAATTGGGTCAACTGTGTGGTATCACAGTGCTTGTGTTCAAGTCACCCTGATTTCACTTCATAATGGCGCAGCACCATTCACATAACTTTTATTAGTCTGTTGTTATAATTGTTCTATTTTATTGTTGTTGTTAATCCCTTACTGTGCCTAATTTATAGCTAAACTTTATATATGTATAGGTATGTACGTATGTATGTATAGGTAAAAACAGTATATAAATAGGGTTCAGTGCTATCCACAGTCTCAGGCATCCACTGAGGGGTCAGAATCCCCCACAAATAAAGGTCAACCCTGTATGATGGGAAAGGGAGGTTGAGGTCAGAACATCTAGGCTTTTGGGCAGCAGGCCCAGAGCTTTCCCCTGTTTGTAGAAGTGAAGCATCCTATATAGCTATTTGAGCAGGGGCAGTGCAAGAGCAGGCGTCTTCTCTAAGAAGTTTAAGAGGCAGTGGGGGCACTTTCATATAAGCCATAGTCCAAGAATGAATTTGGTATTTGTGTTTTCTGCCAAGAAAAATACCTCTCTGTAGAAAATGGCCCTCTCTTTAGCTTAAAAGTAAATTCAGGGCGAATAAACCTCAACAGCTGCAGGGGCAAGGTCAGAAAGGCCTCTTCCATGCAGAACATAAACACCAACTTTGTCTATATTTTTTTAAATCATAAAACATGTTGGCAGACTTCACTTCCACAAGGACCCCTACCATGAGGGTAATCTTAACCCGGCACAAAAGAAACATATTTACAGGAACGGAGGCCGGCAAGCTCCTATCCCCTATGCGATGTGATATACTGACTACCCTGATTATGTGACAGTTTGATGGGCATGGTAGAAAAAAAATGCTTTGGAGTATAAATATTAATGCTTAGGCAGTGATTTGTGTAAACTGCACAGCAAAAACAAAAGTACAGATATACACTCTTCACATTTTTTGCCCTGTCCACAGCTTATATTATGCTCCCCACGTGTTTTCCATCCCTACAGCTTGTCTGTGTGACTAGGAGCCATATTTCTCAAATACTGAATTCTCATATAATTTTTTTTTAAATCAGAATAGAATTGAAGCTGTTTTACCAACTGGCATTACAACTGAGCTTTGAAAGGTTCTTTTGTGAGTATTATGTGGTATCAAAAGGAATTCAGTGTGGCAATAGCAAACGGCATCAATATATTTCTGAAAATAATTTTAAAGGCCATTCCAAATGATGCAGTCTTTATGGAAGAAAAATTTTCAGATTCCCTTCTGGATGTCATCTGTACATTAGGGGGCAGGGACGTTATTCTACTCTTTGAATCTGCAAAATGGCCCTCGCTGGTGACCTGGGGAAAGAAGTTCTCCTGTTCTTTGCTAGCGGTGGAATGGAAGCTGAATTCTTTCTCCGGTATCCTGCATGCCACACCCTTCACTAGCACCACCATTGTTCGTTCATGCCTTGTCCTTGAGTCTGTTAATGCACACATCTTCTGCTGCTTCTCCCCATCAGCTGTCTGTTCTTAAGTTGAGACATGTAGCCAAACTGAGAATGGGTTTATTGTGACTCCAATAAAGTTGATGACTTACCTGGCTGGTTCTGGTTAGCCCCAGGCAGGTGGGAACTCCTGACCAGGCTATAGCATTGACTTTGCAGGGTTCATGGCAGATGAGGTCTAGGGTTTCGTGTTCTACCCTAAGAGTTTTCAGTCACCTCATCAGTAGATATTTGTGGAGTACCTACCTGCCAGACCCTGGGCTTGGTGCTGGTGAATTCAGCAAGATAGATATGACCTCCGGAGACCACAAAAGACAGAGAGGTAATAAACAGTCAAGTAATAAATGAGCAAGGTGAGTTTTGATTGTGACATGTGCTCTGAAGAGAATAAATGTGGTGATAAAGGAGAGGCTAATTCTAGAGAGGAGGGTGTAAGATGACACCGGCATTGAGACCTGAGTGGTAGGGCAAAGCTCATCATAGGCGATGGGCAGGAGTACCTTCCAGTGCAAAGAAACAGGAAGTGCAAACTCCCCAGGATGAGAGGGGTTTGGAATGTTTGAAGAACAGGAACAGTGGGAGAGAGAGGGGAGTAGACAGGACCCAGGTCTCTTAGGCACCTGCCAACCATCGCAAGGAGCTGGGAGTTCATGTGATCTGCAGTGGGACGCTTTTGAAGGGTTGCAAACAGAGACAAAACAGAATCTCACTCCACACTCAAAAGTGGAGTTTCCCTCCAATCCGTGCTTTGGAGAGGAGTTCCCCATAGAGGGACTTCTCTCCTCGAGTCCTTGCTGGATCCGGAGCTTCATCCTCACCCCAGGGATTCTGCTTGCTGCCCAGGTCCCTACTTGTCGGCCCCTCATTCCCTCTGACCCCGGTGATCGTCATCATCTAGATCTCTAGATCCCATCAGTCCAACCAGCTCAGACAATCACCCCAGCTCAGCCTGAATTCAATGAGCTGTCTCTTTGCACACTAGCGGTTGAACTACTGTGAGAGTCAGCCCAGCATCTGCATGGTCTCCATGCCATTCCCATCTTCACTGACCTGTGCCCCTCAGGTCCTAGCATGCCTTCTGAGAGCTGAACTCATGAGAGGTGTTCTGATGCTTAATATCCCCACACAGAAATAGCCCGAAGTAGAAGACCACACAAGATATCTTGTATGCTTTGTCCTGTTCTGGTCACCTGACTCTTATTGTTATATATAGACAAGGTTTCCCAATCGTAATTACATCATTAGTTCATTAGTTTCTTCCATTCTTCTTTTCTTTCATCCTTCTTTTTCATTCTTCCCTTCATCCCTCCCTCCCTTCCTTCCTTCCTCCCCTCTGTCCTTTTTTCCTTCTCTTCAACCTTTACTCTTTCTGTCCTTCTTACCTCAATATTTAGGAGAAGGATGGAGTCTCATAAGGGACTTATGAATATGGTAATCCTGGTAATAATGCTAATAATGATCATGGTGATAATAAAATAATCATAGCAGCACTTACTGAACATTTAAATGCACCAGGCATTGAACCACGCCCCTTACCTATGTATAATCTCATAAATCCTCCACAACTCCGATGGGTAGTGTTAATATCTCTATTTTAAACTTGAAGAACTTGAAACCTTTTAAAGATTAAGTCACTTGTCAGGGTCACACAGGGGGCAAAGGACAGAACCAGTGGTCCAAATGCAGAGGCCATGCTCTCCACCACGCTTTTGTTTGATGGCTCCTTCTCTTCAGCGTGACTAAACCTATATTCTGTACTGAGAACTTTGTGAAATACACACACATAGAGACAAAGCATCTTAACTCATCTGGAACAAGATAGTTGTAATTAAATAAAGGGTTATCGGATCCAGGCAGACAAGCGGTTCTGATCTTAGCCTTTTATCCTTCTTCCCAGAAGTGTTAGTAGAAACCCGTGACTATCTGGAGTCTGATGGGAAAGGGCTGACCCACCTGGAAAAAGCCATAGTGCGTGCGTGTGTGCGCGTGTGTGCGCGCGTGTGTGTGTGCGCGCGTGCGTGTGTGTGTGTGTGCGTGCGCGTGTGGTGTGTGTGCGTGTGTGTGCGTGTGTGTGTGTGCATGCATGTGTGTGTGTGCGTGTGTGTGTGTGTGCGTGCATGTGTGTGTGTGCGTGCGTGTGTGGTGTGCGTGCGTGTGTGTGCGTGCGTGTGTGATCACTCCATGGCATGAGTGCAGAATTCCCCCAGTCCCTCAGTCTGATGTCAGTTTACATCAATAAGGACGTGTCTCCCTCAAATTCTGCTCCCCCCAGTGTGCTCTGCTTACTGCTGGCTGTGCTTCTTTGAGTGTTCAGAGGGAGCGCTCTGTTTTGCTACCTGAACCCCCTTCATTTTGACCCAACACTTCCCTCCCTCTCTCCCTCCCTCTATCCCTCCCTCCCTCTTTCCCTCTTTTCCTCCCTTCCTCCCTCCCTCACTTCCTCCCTCCCACCAGTGGTGACGGTGTGTACATGTTGCTGGGGAGGGTTCTCTTTCATTCTGACCACTGTGGCTTAAGTAGGGTCATTTTAGATCCTCTTCTGAGGGAAGAAGTCATCCAATTTGAGGTTTATGCCAAAACCAGATTACCCACTGAACCAATGCAGCCTCCATACCCATGTTTTCCTCTTCGGCTCCCTTAAGTGCCCCTGTCACTAGACTCAGCAGTACCTTGAGGGTATGACAGTCTAATCACTGGATGCCTGTTAGTGGATTGGCTCAGTTGCAGCATTTACTTTCAGAATAAGTACACCTCTGAGATGACTTCTTTATAAAAGAATGTAATTTAAAATAAAAATCCAGAAGGTCTTATATTTTAAGCCGCTGATCACTGAAGAAACTGGTCCTATTATCATTTACTTTGCTCTATCAAATAAGACATCATTGCACGGAGGTATTTATTTAACTAGGCAAAGTATAGAGAGGCATACACAGAAAATTATCCTGCACAATGCTCTCTGGGATACGAGAGTCTGGGATGAAATATATTATGTTTTAGCAAGTTTCTGTAGCCCACAGAATTGTTTGTAAAAAAACATACCAACACTAAAATATCAGCTACTAAGTCACTTTTGTTTGCCTTGTGAGTAGTCATTTTTATTTTTTAATTTGATGACATCCAGGTGTCTGGCCAAATAAGGGAGACTACTTTTCCAAATAAGTGAATTTTCCGGATAACCGAGACTCAGCATTTGCTCCATTAGAAATTGCTTATTTTAACTATCTTAAAGGGGAAACTGTTATTTACTGTATCACACACTTCTTTGCTTTTTGAAACAGAAAATATGGAAGCCAAGTCGACCTTTTCTTAATGTCACAGGCTACCATTCAACAGTTGCGGTAGCAGGAAAAAGTACAATATTTGAAGTGATTTGATACTACGGACGTGTTTATACTTTGCTTCTCTTCACAAAGAATTTGAGGCAACTTACACAATTATATGTAACCCAAAAGGAAAAGAGCAAATAATTGAAGGAATCCAAATGAGGGGAAAATACAGGCCGGAGAAAGTGAGAGCCAGGGAAATACCCGTAAGCAGAGGTCCTGCCTGCCTCACTGCTTCGGCTGAGTGTCATGGCAGTTAGCTTGGAATTGTGTGAGGACAAAGCGAGGACTATGTTCCTGCATATAAAACACTACATTAGTGAGGAATGATGGAAACGACCTTGAGGTTGACAAGAATTAGCTCCCGGACACTCTCCAGACCCTCTCTATAGGTTTCTTGTCTCTTTTTCCATGTACTGGGTCCCTATTCTTCTACTAAGTAAAAGGGGGTGAGCTGGTTTGGCTTACAGGAAATCATGCATTTTTCTACCAGTTCTGGTGGGAAAATCTTGGAGGAGGACTCTGATTGGCCCAGCTTGGATCACATGATCAAAATTCCTCTAGCAAAAAAGATTTGTCCAGGAATCTTTCTTGCTAGAGGAATTTTTATTCAGACCACCCCAGTCTCATTTTAATGCCTATCTCTATAGTTGGGTGAAGTGAGTCTGTTATCAGATCAGGAAAAAGGATGCTACTCAGACAAAAGCAACAGCCACTGTTTATTGTTTGAGCGTTCCATATGGCCTTCTAAAATTCTAACTGCTGGTTATATTCTCCTCTAAGCTTCCCAGTGGGCAAAACAAAGCAGGAAACATAGTTCTCGATGTATGTAACACCACAGGAAAGAGGGGGTGAGTAGACAGCAGAAAAGAAGAGCCAGTTTTTCAGAGGAAGCTCAGCTGTTCCTCGCATTGATACCAGAGGAACCTCTCACTGGGTGTCTGAGCCACGGAACCACGGAATGCTTGAATTCACACTGGAGGGTCATGAGGAGCTCTGGTCCCAAACTCTGGGCTTAGCACTGCCTTCCCTGGACTGAGCACTCACATACACTTGTCTGTTTCTCCTCACCTTTCAGTTCTCTACTTGATCCACTGGGGTCTGGGCAGGCTGCCTCTGCTGGAGTTCAAGACATCCCTGTTGCAAACAACAGGAAAAATCAACAAACACAACATCCTGGACCTCTTTCCCACAGCCAGGAATGCGGTCCATGTCCCAGACACATACATTTGCACAGAAAGAGCCACTTAGCAGCGCTCAGACATACAAAAGAGGCCCCAGGAATAGACACTCGAGTGACCCCAAGGAAACCCCAACTCAGGCTGCTAATTTTAGATGCAACTAAAGAGCTCATATTAATCCAAGTGGAAGGAAGTTCTCCCAGGTTCATGGTCATGGAGTTGTGGGTTAATCTGCATTTGCCAGGGTAAAACACCGAGTGGCTATTTGTGAAGCCCCCCTCTGTTGTGCACGGAGGGCAGTCTGCATTTTTCCCTTAGTGACTTGCCTCCTCTTGTGATAGTCCTGTGCCAGACCACAGCCTCACAGGAAGTGGGTCTCCCTTCCTGAGTCAGAGAGGCTGCTCCAAGCCCCTGGGGGTCCTGGCCCAGCCAGGCTCGCAGCCACCTAACCCCTCAGCCTGCCTGTTGTCTTGGGTGACAATCCTCACACCAGCGGCAGCGCGTCCCTGCCCCAGACTGCCATTTGCTGGTCACTTGTGTGATTGTTTGGGAGAATAGGGATTCCAAATTCTTTGTACCTGGATCCTTCTTTCAATTGGCAAGTAATCTGCTTTATCCCCTTCAGTGTGCCAGCAGTAAATGGCACCTTTCTAATAGACTCCTAAAGGTTGGAAGTCACATAAGAAGGTTTATTCGAAACTTGTAAAAAGTTAGAGCCCGTTGGTACTGACTTCTAAAAAGTATGCATGTGTGCCTGTGTGTGGTGTGTGTGTGTTGTCTGTGGGGTGTGTGTGTGTGAGTGTTGTGTGTGTGTTTTGTGTGTATTGTGTGTTCTGTGTGTGTTGTGTGTGGTGTGTGTTTTGTCTGTGGCATGTGTGTGTGTTGTGTGTGTTGTGTGTGTGTGTTGTGGTGTGTGTGTATTGTTTGGTGTGTGTGTGTTTGTGTTGTCTGTGTTGTGTGTGTGTTGTGTTGTGTGTGTGTTGTGGTGCGTGTGTGTGTGGGGTGTGTGTGTGTGTGTTCTGTGTATGTTGTGTGTGGTGTGTATGTTTTGTCTGTGGCATGTGTGTGTGTGTTGTCTGTGGTGTGTGTGTTGTGTTGTCTGTGTTGTGTGTGTGTTGCGTGTGTATTGTGTGTGTTGTCTGTGGTGTGTGTGTGTGTGTTGTGGTGCGCGTGTGTGTGTGTGTGTGTGTGTGTGTGTGTGTGTTTAAAGGGATTTTGAAAAGCCATCCCTGCCTATCTCAAGGCCTGTTTATTTATTTCTAATTTCGGGAATACATTTTGGTTAAGTTCCTAGAAATCTGGCATCTGAGGAAGTGGAGCGTAACTAGTAAATACCCTATGACTCACACTCCACATCTCTTCCAGCGACCAGTGGGTAGGAACAGGTAGGGGACCCGAATGCACTGTCCCTGTGTCCACAGCAGGACACCATCCCTGCTCTCGCACAACCTGTTAGAGGCAAAGAGCGCACACCTGGGGCTCCTCTTACAGAAGGACAATGTGCTCTGGATGGATTTGGAGAGAAGCACCGCATTCCTTACACATTATTGCTTAGACAGCCGCCAGAGCCCTTACGCGTTCTGAAGAAGGAGGTAGAGAAGCCAGGGGGGCTTCGGAGAGAGCGTCCAGCCGAGCTGCGGTGGGAGTCGTCCAGGGCAGAGCTGTCCCAGGCTCCCGGCTTCTCATCAGTATCCTGGAACTCTCCCCACCTGGCTTCATATTTTCCAAGCTCATTCTGCTGTGTGCATTTACATCTTCTCTGCCTGTCTCGGGGCGCCTGATTTAAAGGGAAGGAGATTGTGAATTTTGAAGTTTCAGAGTGCAGCTTGCCAACACTCTACCAGAGGAAAATCGCAGGGCAGAATAACAGTATCACTCCCAGGGGTTTAAGTACAAGAAAATAAGCCTTCCTGCCCACCCATTCCCACCCCCAGCACCCCTGCAGCACACACACACACACACACACACGCACACACGCACACACGCACACACACCTACCTGCACCCTGCCCCGCCCCCCCCACACACACACTGTGTGACTTCAGGCAAAGTGCTTCTTCATCCCATACCTATTTGTTCACCTGTCCTGTCCAAGGAAAACAGCAATGCCCAACCTGCAGCCAGCAGGGTGGTTATGGCAATTGAGTGCAAAATGCCAAACTTGGTGCCTAACACATAGACGGCACTCAGTCTTCCTTTGTTTAAAAAATTAATATAATTGCATGCCTAGATACTTTGAGCCAGCTGACATTGTCATCCGTCCATGAATCTCCCCTAGTTTCTCCAGCTGAAAGCTTGTGCTCTGCAGGCCCCTAGATAGGCAAAGTCAGCATTACTTTTTATTTGTGCTGCTTGGGTGTGTGTGTGTGTTGTGGTATGTGTGTGTATGCTGTGTGGTATGCTGTATGTGTGGTGTGTGTGTGTGTGTGTGGTGTGTTGTGTGTTGTGTGTGTGTGTTGCATGCGATGTGGTGTGCGTGTGTGTTGTGTGTGTGTTGTGTGTGATGTGGTGTGTGTGTGTGTGTGTGTGTGTGTGTG